>NW_020447863.1:728411-737985 GCF_003343035.1 Apteryx rowi | reverse complement strand
CCGCGCGACCATCGCGCCGCGCGCGTCCTGCCGGGAGGCGCCGCGCGGCCGCACGGCCCCACGTGGAGCGGGGGGCGTGGCTGCCCCGGGGCCATCTTTGAGCAGGGCCGGGAGGGGCGGGGCCGGGCCCCGCGGCCACGTAGGAGGAGGGGGGCGGCAGCCAGGCGGCCGCCATCTTTGAGAGGGGCAGGGGCGTGAGGGGGACGGAGGGAGACGGGGGCTGCGGCCCTCGCCCCCTTCCCGCGCTCCCCCTCCGCCCCGGGGCCGCAGAGCCAGCAGGAGCCGGCCGCAGGGCGTGTGTAGCGCCGGGAGCCAAGGCTGCGCCCCGCCGAGGAGATGGAAACACCCCCGGGCTGAGCCCGGAGCAGGGAAAGCGCCTTGGCTGCGGGAGTTGAAGGCGCGGATACAAATGGAGGCCACAGCTCCCGCCACAGCCACGGCCCGGGCAGCGCCACCACGCCTGCGGCGCTGACAGGCGCCAGACTCGCCTCCAAGCGCCAGCAGAGATGCTCCAAAACAACCAGGGCTAGGGGGAGGGCTCCCAGGTGGGCACAGAGCACATTTAGAGACACAAACTGGTTTTTCTCACACACACCCCCTCACAAAGGTGCATTGAAAATGCAATGCTTAGACTGTGCAAGCACGGGATAGCGAAGGGAAGGCATCGCAAACAGCCTCCCGGAACCGCAGCGGGGAAGCGCCTGAACCCTACGCTCTCGAAACACTGCTGCAGCTTTAGTCACATCAGCAAACAGCTCCAAAATTAAAAAAAAAGTCACCACCATCCTTATTTTTGCAATGAAAGAGCAGCTGAGCTACACTGAGACGGAGATTCAAGAAGCAATCCCAACTGACTGTTTTTCTGTCTCAGAAGCTTTGGTCCCTACCCGGTAATCCGTATTTACGCTGTGCTCGCCCGTAAAGGCCAGCTGCAGACCAGTGCCACCTTCTCCCACTTGATGGAAGACAAGCCAGTTTTCCAAGGGAGACAATTCTTCCTCCGAGGAGCTTTCACGGAAAATGAGTTGCAGGCTCAGGCCAACAGCCACCCCACCGCAGTCACAGGGCAGTCCTGGACATAGTGCCAAGCTCGCCCTGGTTTTCGGTGCTTCGGAGCACGAGTGCAAAGGGCCCAGGAGAACCAAGACCCCAGCTCTGCCCCTCGAATTTCTTTCCTGAGGTGCCACAGTTAAACATTCGGGCTCTGGAAGAGCAAAGCAAGCTGCCCCACGGCGGCAGAGCCCATCCCACGCCGACCCACCTCGCAGCCCAAGGGTGACGTTACTGGCGTTCAACCTCACTCCTGCGGTGAGCGGGGGCACAGGGGAAGCACGAGGGGAATTTTGGCTGCCTGGTCTGCTGTGCCAACAGGGGTAGCAGCTCTTAATGCTCAATTCAAGCTCTGGGACACACAAGACACAGGAGCTCTCAAACCCAGAGCTAACACGGGCACTCGCAGCGCTACCTTTACCCAAGCCAGGCACACATGGCAGACCAGCTGGGCTGCTTTAACAAAAGAAATACTTCAGTTAATGCTACCTTTGCTGCTGTATTAATCCGCTGCAACACCTGCACTATTCACAGCTAATTGCAGTAAGCCTCCCACCCATTAAAGCCATTTTCTGTGTCAGCGCAAGAGCAGACAGAGTCAGGCAACTCATAAAAGGGAGCCCTGTCAAGGGGAGTTATGCTTGTCTGAATTTGAATCTGCTTGCCTGTCTCAGCAGATCAAAGATGTGCTGTTTCACAGCACTCTAGCTGGTTTCTCCATTTAGGGGGAAAAAAAAGAATTACACAAGGGAAAAATAATGATTTGGAGCAGGAGCGTGTTTATTCATAACTGGCAGAAGTAATCTGGCTTATTGCTTGCAACCAACTTCATTTTTCCAAACAGAATGTGTCCCCCCAGCTGGACACTATTTCAGAGCCCCACATCAAGAGAGATTTACCTTATATACGTCCTTTATCATCTTCACTTTCTGTTCTGAAAACAGTCCGCTCACCACCGCTTCCTGCCCCAAGATCTCATGCAAGCAACGTGGCTTTTGCCATTAGTCTAGTTAACGGACAACCTATCAAATGCCAAAGGTTATCGTCCACTGCGTTTTGGACACGTTACTCATTTAAAAGACTTGGGACCCATGTGGCTCACAGAGAAGATACCCAGCTGCAGCTGACAACTATGGAAGACTAAGTGTTCAGAGTGAATTCACTGGCCGCAGCAGTCTGAAGGAGCACTTGCTACCTACACATCAGTCTTAACAAGCTCTGGCAGGACACGGTGTACACACACCATCACAGTGTGCCTGTCTAACCTCTGCATCGGGGGAGGCAGTGATCTTACTCTAGACTCACGTAAAGAGCTCCAGGACAGAGGAGTGGACACGCGAGCATTTGTAAGAACGGCTGCGCTCTCCTGGCCTGGCTTTGCCAGCACTATCACACCATCCTAAAACACCTACAGGCAGCTGGAGAGCAGACCTGCGCCCCTGGAGCACCCATCCCCAGACCGAGGGCAGCACTTCCAACTCCCTTCCGGATCTCACCTCCTGCCACAGTTAGCGCTGTGGGAAAAGCATGCGGAAGGCTGGGTGTGCTGGACAAGAATCTTAATTGCAGTTTACAACCAAGAAAGCATGGCTACTGAGTGCTGTTACTGAGACTGATGATCCCACCCTAAATCCTGGCTGTATGGAGCAACCAGCTCTGTTACCCACCGCTCTGGTTTGCCCAATAAGTCCCTTTCTGGTCTAGAGCCCAGACTCCAGTGAGAGTTAGTCCTACTGTCTAGAGTGACTCTGCCCACCCCATCCACATTAGTCAGAGGCACCTGCCTCGTCCTACATCAACCCTTCAAACAGTGCTCAAAGGATATGCCATGAAGAAACTATAACCAACTCGGAGATCTGAGACAGTCCCCAACAGGGCCCCGTCTGGTCCATGGCAGCTCTTCCCCCAGTCCTGCTGGCCACAGCACCATTTGCTGAGAGCCTCAGCGCTCCGGCAATGACTGAGCCACCTTCTCCATCACTGGGTCCATAACAATTGATCCACAAAATTCACGTAACCAATGCACAGATTGTTTCAAGGGGGCCAAGGCTCTGTGCCAAAGCAGCAGAGAAACAACCCTGGGCTTGCACACTTCACCTCCCCACTCACACACACAATCACACAGCTCGCCTGCCGCAGCTCCTCTGCGACAGAGCTGCTGTGCAAAGAGAGGAGACAACAGAGCTTGGTTAAAACCAGCAGGCACTTTGCCTTGAAGTAAGTCCTTTCCCTGACAGACCCTGCTGGGACGTCCCCGTTCAACGCACCCCATAGGGGAGCCCCACCAGGACCCCGCTGAGGAAGTCCCCACTCAAAACACCCTGTCAAATTCGGTCTGGTTGGTGGCAGCAGGGTTCCTGCCCTGGTTAGCTGGCTGCTGGGGCATGTGCCCGCCCCTCCTGCGCGGTGGGGCCAGGTACTCAAACATGGACTGGTTGTGGGTGGACAGCATGTTTTTGAGGTCCGAGGGCATAGGGTCCGACCAGAAGAAGTCATGGTTCAGTGCGTCGTCACTGTCAATCCTCTGGGCGGGATCCAGCACCAGCAGCTTGTCGATGAGGTCGAGCGCATAGGGGTCTTTGACGTAGGCTTTCAGGCGATCCTTGACCTTGCGCTTCTGGCCCTTGGGGAGTTCCAGCTTCTGGTACAGCTCGTATTTGTCCACGTTCGGCCAAACCTGGGGCAGGGGGTGTGGGAGTGGGAGGGTCAGGGAGAATTAGTTACAGAGAGGACAAGCTGGTTTTGATGCTAATGCCCTCAGGCAAACTGGGGCAAGCTCTGCTGAGAGAACAATACTATTTTATAACCTCCAAGCCAGCAGACTTTGTTCCCACAGCGTGAAGGAGGCACTTTACTGCCAAGGGAGAGGGCAATGCACTCTGCTAAAGCCTGGAGGCACGTGGACAAGAACGAACAGAGTCCTGCCACTGCGGGAACAGTGTACAGCACAGCACTTCTGAGGACGTTCCAGAATTTCCCGATTCTCACACCACAGAGCTACTAGAGAACGTGGTTTAGGCCAACTACGACATCCAGAAAGGTCAAGGGACAATACCTATTGCTAAATAACAACCTTTTATGTGGCACCTATTGCTAAATAACAAGCTATATGTGTGTGGCACCTTTAATCCTTCAAAAGGAAAGCCTGCTGCAGTCACCACCGTTTATCTCAACCCACTCTGAACACAGGAAGTATTTAAATACAAAAGAAAGCATCTTAAATGCATGTAACAGTGGCATCAGGCCTCTGCAGCTGGATGTGCATCAAGGCCTGCCTACAGCACCCCACTTGATTACAGTCCTGGCCAAGAGGTCTCTTTAGGCTCGATCTCCCACAAGAGGGCAGGACTAGCTACCACTAAATAAAGAGCTGTTCCAAGAAAGGGCTGACCACCAGGACCAAGCTGATGCCACGTATCACAAGTTAGAATTACAGAGGCGACTGTTGCAAAATACGTCAGACAGACCCCTCAACACAAAACAAAAACCCCCTTCTTTATCTAACACGAAATACTGAGGGTGTTTATCTAAGAGACAACCCCCAAACACAGATTAGAACAGATTCCTGCACCTAATCTTCTGTTCCTTCACGCTCTGAGGGGCCAACATCCTCTCTGTATCCTGATCCCTCCCCGCTCTAAAACAAGGACACCACTTCCCCATCTCAAAGGAGGTCTGGGAGGCCAAATTCACCTTTTTACGCCTGGGAGGTGGAATACAAGTAACAGCACAGTGGGAGTTTACACACAGCAGCAAGCAGAGTGCAGTGTCCGGCCAGGCACTCGGCTCACAGGAATAAACAGTATTTGTGGGAGGAGACGCCCCGGCCTCCAAGCCAGCAGCAGGCACACGCCAGCGCTGGGTTCACACAGCGGCCAGCGCACAGGGCAGGAAAGAGGACCAGGAACACCAGATCCCAACCCCTGCCCACACCACTACTTCACAGCTTCTTCCTCCTCCCTCCCCTGGCCCCCAAATTCCCCCCGCTGTCGCCCTCACCTCCGGCATGATGGATCCACAGAGCTGGCTGATGAGGGCGAGCTGGTGCTGCTCCGTGTTCCCCTGCATGATGGGGCTGCGGGTCCACATCTCTGCCATGATGCAGCCTCCGCCCCAGAGGTCAATGGGGGGGCCATAGTCTCGCTCCCCTAAACAGAGACGCTGCGTTAAGTCACTTGCGGGAAGAGAAGGGGAGAGAAGCCGGTAGAGCCCATCACCTCCTACCTAGGAGCAGCTCTGGCGGGCGGTACCACAGAGTCACTACCCGGTTGGTGTAGCGGTTTGGCTGGCTGTTTTTAGCCAGGCTGAAAGCTCGAGCCAGCCCAAAGTCTGCTAGCTTCAGGACTCCATCCCGCGTGATCAGGACATTCGCAGCTTTCATGTCCCGATGCAAGATCTGTATGAGAACAGACACGGGAAGGTTAAGGCATTAAGGTATCCTCCTGGGGCACCCCAGTGCCAGCAGGACATTCAAACCGTAGAGGCGAAGGACAAGGAAGGATCGCCCTCCAGCCTGAGCCAAGACACCTGCTCCTTGGAGGCCACATGGAGAGCGGGGTGGACCTCAGACCACGGCACAGATCTGGCCCATTACCTTGTTCCTGTGGATGTAGTAAAGTCCATTCAATAGCATCTGCATAACTTTCTTGATCTCTGAGAGTGTGAACTTGACGTGGGCGTTGCTGAGAAGGCCAGCCAGGTCATGCTCACAGAAATCAAACACAAGGTAGATACTTCCCTTACAGCGGTTGTATGGAGAGGCTACAAGAGAGGCAAGGAAGGACTATCAGTGAGGGACCCTTGTTCCCATCACAGCTCCTCCTGACCTCCATCCATCCTCAGCGCTCAAGCAACGCTCACTAGATAAAACCTCAGGGCACAGGAGCAGAGAGGAACAGAGACACCCCACATGCCTTGAGGATCCTTTATAAGGAACCACTAAGACAGCAGAAGCAGCAATGAAAGAACAGGGGATAAGGATCAGAGTACTCAATGGCATGAGGCAGGCAAGGGTATGAAAACCCTGCAGCCTCATACAGTATAACAATGGAGTGATAGAGATCAGAATGATTTAGATCTCCAATTTCAATTTCAATTTAAAGTCAATAACAGGAAACCTCAAATAAAGCAATCAATTTCAGTCTTGTTCCTAGAGCACACGTGCAAAAGATTATGAAAAAAGGCTGATTTTCATCAGCTGTAACCAGCAAAACATGCTGATCAGCAACTAAAACCGGAAAATGAGAGCCAAGTTTAGCCTTCACAGTAAACACAGTGCTTTCCTCTGCTAACCAGGAGCGTGCACAGTAGACGAGATATGTAGTTCTTTACACAGGTAAGGTGTACCTTAATACACCTTTCCAACATAAAAAAGAAAAGCCTGAAGTTTGATAACAGTAAATATAACATTTCTATTTTACTTGAAACTGAGGTCAAGGTAGATTTGGAAGGAAACTGGAATTCAAACCAAAAGCAAACAATTAACATGTCTACAAAATATATTTATCTTAGGCAGGCCAGACACACTATCAACTGCTTTAATCACACAGCAGATAAAACAAAAAAAAACAAACACTGTTAATGGTGAATGATGTTTCTGCTCATATATGTTAGCTCCCAAATCTCAGCCAGTAATCTACACGCGATGGAGTACTGGAGTGACTTCAGGCCAGTGACTTCTACCAGTTCAGTGACTGGACTTTTTAAAAAAAAATGGCATCAGCAGACTCACACCATTTTAATTTTTATTTAACTGAAATGACTGACTAGAGCATCTCAGCCTTTAGCGTCAGCTATCACTTTCAAAACTATTTTTCCAATTCAAACCGTGTAAGAAAATGATATATAAAAATTTGCAATTTTTTTTTTAATACCAATTTCATTAGAAATCAAGCAAGGCCAGGTGCATTAAGCACACCAGTCACACAGAGGAGGCACGCTGCTTCCCTCAGGGACAGCCTGTAATGCAGGGGGTGGAAGAACAGCTCAGCATGCAGTGACTGAGCTGCTCCGCGTCGAATCAGAGTGCTTTGAACGCAGCCCTCAGAGTATGAGCAGTTACTGTCACGCACAAAAGGAGAGCAAGAAAGTCTCCAGCTGGTGCTGTGTCATCAGCTCAAAGCTATCAAGAAGTGTCACATGCAAACTCAGAGAGGGACGGCTCCAGCTCCTGGCAGGGCATCAGCTATGCACAGCCACAAAACCAGCTCCAGGCCGAGGACCCTGCGCTTCACATTTCTCTCCAGCGCTAGTTTATTTAAAGCCTCTCAAACAGGAGTTTCCCAACGCGCACTGCATTCACTGCCACAGCACAGGCATATTCTCACAGGACTGACAATAGTTTATTCCAGCCAAGCTGCGGCACAATCCTCTCTTAACTCATTCGGAAACACTGTTTTCAAAGACAGGTGTACCGTCACCCTAAATCACAGATGGGGAAAGAGGCCCACGCTCAGCCAAAGGACTCCACTCCCCCCAAAACACCAGTTTGCTCAGCGAAAGAAAGCCAACAGCCACTTCAGCAAGAAGTCAGTGCAAGAAAGACTGCTGCGCGCTACCTTTGGTCCTGCAGATTTCTATGAGGTTCACCACATTCTCGTGTTTGAGCAGCTGGAGGATTTTAATCTCTCGCAGGGCTGTGATGGGGAACTGGAAAGGAGAAATACAGAACACAGGTTAGGAGCGTAGAAGAACAAGAGGAGAGATGTGATCACAGCAGCACAGCAGGGGACCTGCTTGAGCAGCACCCTGATAAGTCCTTTAAGGGCAAGCAGATCTTTAAAAGACAAAGCCAACATTGGGATTGTCATAATTTATTCCCCATCACACCAGATCCTGTTCTCTGAAGGGTATTTCAGAAGGCTGAGCCTGCTGGGTACAACTGCTCTCAGCACCCAGAGGCCGCAGCACACCAAGTCCCCGGAGGACAGGGCCATCGCATTACAAACACCACAAGACTAAAAGATAGACACCTGCCTGAATGCTGCGTCTCAGAAATTTGGCCACAAGACCGAGGTTTCTGGGTGACACCAGAGTGAGATCAGCATGCAGACACCCCTCCTCTCCTCACTTTGCATTTCCGTAACAGGTTGCTGCGTACAGCCCCACACGACCCGTGCAGCGGCCGCCCTAGCCCGGGCTGTTCGCTCAGTTACTGTCTCCCCAGTTTGCCCCATCTCTCTGCACACTCTCAGCACGTGCCTCTTGCGTGGTCCCTAGCATGGCCACGACAGTCGGTGCCTTAGCCAGTTCCTCCACGAACAACAGCCAGCACAAAGCCCCGAGCTGGGGGTGACCAGGTTTCGTACAGGTGTATGAGTGCGTGCGGAGGCGTCACCTCCCAGCAGCCATCGGGGGCAGCTCAGCCACCCTGCAGCTACCACATCGTGCCCGGTGTCACGCAGCTTTGTGGCCAACAAGACGATAACAGGACCTACCCTTCAGGGACAGGGCAGCCACGAGACGCACTGTTATCGCACTATCAGCATGAGAGGAAAAAGGCCACAGGGCTGAGATCCTGCCCACATCCTTAAGGGTTCAACATCTGGCACGTTAGAGCAGAAAACATTGCTAAAGAAGTACAAGAGGCGCTGATGTCCTACAGAGCGACCACGCATCTCTGCCATCCCAAAGATTAGCCTTCAGCTATGAGCTCTCCAGTCCTTCCCCAAATACAGCACAGCTGTGCTCCCCACACTTACCCCCTCCTTCTCATTTTCCATCAACACTTTCTTCAGTGCTACTTTCTTGCCTGTTTGACGATGTTTTGCTTTGAAAACTTCCCTGTAAAAACAGGAAGAAATATATGAGCAGCATAGCGAGAAGAGAAGGAGCCAGGTGCTACCTACAGGGAACAAGACCAGACAAAACACTTTATAGCTCCCCGGAGACAGCTCTGTGCTGAGCCACCATCCCACCCAGCCAGGTCCCCTTCAGGCCAAGGGCCACCAAAACTGCCTGGGACGATGCAGAGCCCAGAGCAAGGGCATGCACAGCTCCCACGTCCCCAGAAGAACGGCGGGCAAAGTGTCTCATATCCCCAGGCCAGTGGGAGAAACAGATGAATGTTGAAAAGAGATTTTTCACACTCCAGGCAAAAGAGATCTCAGATATCGTGGCAAAAAAATTAGGTGTGATGCTGGACTCTCTCAGAAACTGCAGGAGGGTGCTCAAAACAGCACCACAGCAAAATGAGGAAAAAGTCTCTGCTCCTCCCTGCCCTAGGCGTCTCCGAGGCCAACTCTCTTCTGCCACCAGCAGGCCAAAGCCTAGGACAGAGAGGGGACCTGGGGTGGGAGAAGGGGGCTCAGGGGCCACACTGCTTCCCTGGGGCCAGAAGGGTGACCGGGGAAAGGACACCCCAGCTGGGGGCACTCGGAGCCCAGCTTCCCCAAGAGAGAGCGGGGGAAGACCCTGCTCCCCGGAGCAGCTGGGCCGCAGAGGGGAGCACAGGCAGCAGCCCCGACCCCAGAGCCGGGGGGGAGGGGGCACAGCCCTGCGCGGCGCCCGGGGGAGAAGCGCTGGG
>NW_020447863.1:713780-728108 GCF_003343035.1 Apteryx rowi | reverse complement strand
GCGGCGGCGGAGGGCGGCGGCGCTCACCCGAAGGTGCCCTGCCCGATCTTGGCCAGCTTCTCGTACTTGGACACCTCGTCGCAGAAGGGGCACTCCACCATGTCGTACTGCTTGGCCATGCCGGCCGCCCCCCCCCACCGCTCCCCTCCGGCTTCCGCTTCCGGCCCGCCCATAAGCCACGCCCCTTCCGCCCGCCGCCGCCGCGCGGGCCCCTGGGACTTGTAGTCCGCGGGGGGCCCGCCATGTTGCGGGGGAGGCCTAGCCCCCTCCACCTTACCTAGGGAAAGTCACACCCAAGCAGCCCAGCCCAGTCCAATCTGCCCCGCTGCGGGGCTTCTCCGTGACGGTGCTCGCCTGAGGGGTGTCGCAGCCCCATGGCCACTTCGGTCCCACCCCATCTTCTCAAAGATGGGGGCCATGGCGCTGATGAAGCCGCACACGTCAGACTGTGCCCGAGTGCCCCGGCCCGGGGGCGGCGGGATCCCCCTCGTCCTCCCCGCGGGTTTTCCAGCGGGCGGTTGCTGCTGGGCCCACGCCAACGCCATCCTGCTGTATCATTTCCCCCACGCCACCAGGGCCGGGGCGCCGTGGTGCTGGGCAGGCACGAGCTGGGCACGTTGTGGCGCCGGTGGCATCTTCCCCCTCGGGCAGGCGGCCCCAGGTCTGCCCGTGTCTTCCATCCCAACCGGCGTCACCGCACCCCCATGGAGTCAGGGCCACGGCACTGCCCTGGGCCACCCCCCCGAGCTGGGCGCACCCCTTTGCCTCGCCGTGTCCCCATTTCGGAGCGTTTCCTCCCGTTTCAGGACCCGCCAGGGAGCAGCGTCCCCTCCACCAAGGCAGGGGACCGAGCCCCGGCGCCGCGGCAGGGCAGGCCGCTCCGAGCAGCGCCTGGCGGCACTGCGGGCACACAGCGCCTCCAGGTTCCTCCGGACAGACGGTTTTACTCTAACAACGGTGTCGTCTCATCCTCCGGGATCCCACTTCACCTCCGAGAAGCACCTCCCTGGTTCGGCCGCCATCACGCGCTGCCCCGGGAGCGGCCGCGTCGCAGCTCGGCTCCCCCAGCCCGAGCGGCGACACGGAAATGCCGGCAGAAAAGGGAATCAGTTCGGGCCCATGGTTTTGCGTGTCGTGATCTGGTGGGAAAGTGTGTTAAAGAGCTTAGAGACAGCCCGGCCTTTCTGATTTTGCCATGCAAAGCATGATGGCAGAAGCAGACGGGCTTCGTCTCCCGGCTGCGGGGCCGGCGCCTGGCCGAAGGGACGGAGCGGCCGCGGAGGCATCCTTCCCCCGGATGTGCCAGCAAAAATATACGGGGGAAACCACAGTCCTGCCTCTGGGACCTCTGCCCGTGGTGATGCCCTCGTTCGGGTGCAGAACAAATTACTCTGGGGTTATTTTAAACTGCTCCCGAAGGTGGGGAAGCACAACAGGAAGCATCCGGGCCGGCGGGAGCGGAGACATGGAGATGGCTCCTGGCGTGCCCAGCGGCGGGAGTCCACGTGCTGCCTCCCAGAGAGAAGCGGGAAGCCGGGAAAAGGCTCCGGTGGGTCCTTGCCAGGCCCGGGACCGCCCTGCGCCACGCAGAAATGCTTGCGCGCCCCCAAAGGGGCACCCAAAGGTCCCCCGAGGTGGGAGAGCGGCCGGTGGCTGGGGGGCTCCCGCTGCCGGTGATGCCAGCGACACCGGCCATCACCCGGGGGGCCCAGCCAAGGGCCCTCCCCCGGGGCCAGCGTCCTTGTCCGGGACAGCATCCTCGGCCGGGGCTTTTTTGGGTGACCACCACTCACTTGCACGCCAGGTGGGCACGAGCGGGGGCCGTGGGGCGCGCGGGGGCCGGGAGCAGCCGGCAGCGGTGGGGAGGAAACGCTGAGTGATCGAGAGAGCGAGCGGGAGGCGGAGGGGACAGGAAGGGAGGAGCGGGGCAGGGAAGGGCTTGAAGTTTACAAACTTGTCCCTCCCGGTCCCCGCCGCCGCTGCCGGCCGCCGCTGCCATGGCCGAGAGCCAGAAACGAGGGGGCTTCAAGAAATTCAGTGAGTGGCCGTGGGGAGGTGCGGGCGGCCGTCGGGGCGTTCACCTTGACGGCCCGGCAGGGATGGGGCATGCAAGTGAGGGCGAGTGCGAGTGCGAGTGTGAGTGTGTGCTCACGCTCCCACGGGTCACCATGGCTCCGGGACTTTCGGAGGCCAGGCAGGCTCCGGTTTCATCCAGACTCGGGTGGGGGCGAGAGGATTTGGGGATTTCCATCCCCATGGTGGAGAGCACCTCTGGGGGCTGCTTGCTCGGGAACTGGGTGCTGGGACTGGGACCAGTCTGCCACTGCCCAGCCCCACACTGGGACGTGGCGGGGGCAAGGCTGGCTCCGGTCCCCCATCCCGCCGTATTCACTCCCCAGATCGCACGTCTCTGGGAATATTTACCCCCGGGTGCAGGGGTGCGGGTGCAGCAGGGGGGTGAGAGTGGACGAGCTGGGCTTCGGAGGCCGGGGGCAAATCCTCACGGATTTAGCAAGGATCCCACCCGGAGCCGCGCACGGGGCCAAAACGCCCTCGGAGGAAGCTGCTCGGTGCCCTTCGGGAGCGAACTTTGCTCTTTCTCACAGACCTCGGGTTTTCCCCAGAGCCCTCGGAGGCGGCTCCCGCGAGCTGTCAGCCCGCTGGCCCCACGCGCTCCCTCCCCAGCACGGGGCGGGCGCCAGAGCCGGCCCTCACTGCTGCTCCCTGCATTCCTGCCGGCTCCACGTGCTGGGAGCCGCGCAGGAGCCTCTCTCTGCCGCTCTCCTGGCCTCTTCCCACAGCCCGTCCGAGCTGGGATTTACCTTGGCAGCGGGAGACGGGGGGAGCAATTCTCTCTTCATATTTTTTAATGGCGAGGCCGTATTGTTTCTGCCGTGCAGACGTGCCTGCGCTGCCCCCTTCCCCCCCATCGAGGCAGGGGCACCCGCAGGGCGACGGAGGCCGCGGCACGGCTCCGGCGGCCCAACGGGCCCCTGGGGCACCTGGGCAACTCGCGCGGCTTTGCTGCCGCTTACGGCTTCCTGTCTTGACAAATTCGACTTTCCTGGAGGGGAAGAGGCTTTGCAGAGCCCTGCCGGGTAAACGTTGCAAAATCCCCAGAGGCACCCAGAAAACCAAGGCTCCAGGCGTAAAAGCCCGGCCCGGCAAAGCTGCGGCCGGGAATGTGGCCCGGAGCACCTCCTCCAGCTCCGGCTCCCCCAGCCACCAGCCTGCGGAGGGTCCCCGAGTCGCAGGGGCCGGCACCAGCCGCAGGGTTGCAGCTCGCCAGCCCGCGCAGCTGAGCCGGGGAGCGGGGCCAAGGTGTGAAACGCGAAGGCAGCCCGCCGCGGTTATAAATACATCTCCAGCTGCGCGCTCAGCTCTTGCAGGCAGCTGCTGGGAGCCGCAGAGAGGCTGCAAGGGGCTCGGCGCGCGCTCAGCTGAGGAAGCAGGGAGGTCGTCTCCCACCAGGCATGCCAGCGCCGGCGGCAGCAGCGCGGCGCCGACCTGCCCGCGAGAGCTCGCCCGCGCCGGGATGGACCTGTGCCTGCGGGCAGCATGGACCCCCCGTGCCTGGGGAGACGCTGCACGGCCCCGCACTTTGTCCGGGGTGGGGTATCGCCGGGGGCACCCTGCCCTGCCACCCTAGCTGCCCCCGTGCCGGCGAGGCAAGCAACCCCCTGGGGATGGGAGAGGTCCAGGTCTGGTCCTGCCACCCGGTGCGCCGAGGGCTGGGATTTCCCAGCCGCGCCGCCGCCGGGGCTTCCCGAGCACAGGGCTCTTCCTCCCCCCTGGCAGCTGCAGCAGGGAAACGCCACTGCCAGATTTGCCGGGCCACGGGGGGACGTTTGCTCCCGGGGTTGCCAGCAACGATGCCCCGTGCAGCACCCCTCGCAGTGAGAGCAGCCCCGGCCGTGGGACCGCGGCCGTGCCGGCTCCTCTCCGCTTCCTCTGCTTCACAGCAGGCAGAGCAGGGCCCGACCGCAGGGGGAAACTGAGGCATGGTGGGGAGAGCGAAGCGGCACTCAGCAGTGAATCACCAGCAGCGCCGGGAACGGACCCGCGGCCACAAGGCGGTGCAATAAATGGCGCTGCCTTCGCCTTCACGCGGGGGCTCCCAGGGGTTTTGGGTGACGCAGGGTGCAACGGGGCTGCCCCGCGCCGGCGCTAACCCCATTTCCACCTCTCCTCTCTCCGTGCCAGAGTTCTTCAAGTTCAAGGGCTTCGGGAGCCTGAGCAGCATCCCCCGAACCTTCACCCTGCGGCGCGTGTCCGTCGCCCCCAGCTCCCCCGAGAGCCTGGGCCCGGGGCTCCCCGCCGCCCACGGCTTCCTGGAGGAGCCCTTCGATGGCACGCAGGATGATCTCCACGCGATGCCCAAGAGCCCCGCGCCCTACGCCAGGTCGTCGGACATGTACAGCCACATGGGCACCATGCCCAGGCTGAACCCGGGCAAGGCGGGCAAGAGCCCAGGCAAGGCCAGGGGCTGCCGGGAGAAAGGCACTGCAGGCAGCAACCCCCCCGGCACCTCCCCGCTCCCCATCCCCGAATCCCCTGAGACGCCCAGCGCCCCCAGCACGGACCCGCGCCTGGCGGTTGGGAAAGCGCAGCGGGAGGAGGAAGAGGCTCTGCCCTCGGACGCGTCGGGGGCAGCCGCGGCCAGGTGCGACCAGGAGCTTTTGGGGACCATCTCCCGCCCCGGGCCGGTGGCCCAGAGCTCCAGCCCGGCCCCGAGCCCCGCCGCAGCGCCTGGAGCGGAGACGGCCGGAGGCGACCTGCCGGAAAAGGGGCACGAGCATCCCCGCGAGGGCACCCCGCGCAGGTAAGGGGCGCTCAGCTCCTGGCCACGGTCCTGCCCGGTGGCACACGGCTCTCAGCCCCCCGCCATGGCCCCGCTCAGGCGCCCGGGGCAGGAGCGGGGGGGATTGGCAGGGCTCGAGCCGCCGCCGGGGAGCGCGGGGTCCCCGTCCCCCCCTCGCCTGCGGGATGCACCTGGCAGACGCGCCGCGGCCCGGGTCGGAGGCTCCATGAGAACAAGGTTTCCTGTGGGATTTCTGCTCCCGCCCGTTTCCGGCCGGGGGGGAAACAGCTCGCAGCCTCGCTTGGTCTGTGCTTCCCGTTGTCCTGCCGGCAGCTCCCTTCCAGCTCCGGTTTCGCCGGGGGTCTGGTAGCGACACGTACCAGTGCGGAGAGCTCCAGTTTGCACCCTCCGCTCTCCCTCCATCTCATTCTCCTCTTTTTCCTTCCTCCCATCCTTCTTCCCCCCCCGAGCAGCACTGGAGCAAACCCCAGAAACCACCCGCCATTCCCACTTCTCTCCCCGGCCATAAAACCCCTCTCCAGCCCGGCCCAGCGAGGAGGCATCCCAGCGGGCGCAGGGGAGCCCTCCTTCCCCGGCCCGGCTCTGTGGCCAGCGTGTGGCCCCCGGGCTTTGCGAGAGGAGGAAACTGCCCCCCCAGAGCCGGGACCCGGCACCGCGTGGGGGCAAAGTGCGAGTGTGGAAAGAGGAGCAGAACCGAGGGCCGTGGGGCTCTGCCCCTCGCGTCTCTGAGACGGGCTGGCTCGTTCGGAGGGTTTCATCCTCAGGCTCAGTGGAAGGGTTTTAACGCCCTGCCCATCACCTGGGCGTCTGGGCATGAGGGGTCCAACCCGTCCCCAGCGCAGCAGCACGTGTGAGACCGCACTGGGGGCCAACCTGCCTTTCCTCCCCCAACGAGGGCCCTTTGCCCTGACCCGTCTCTCCCGTAAGCCGCTTTCCCCCCGCCGCGGCCCAGGCGCCCCGTTCCCACGGCTCCCCGCGCCGCAGCCGCTCGGGTGGCTTGCGCTGGGGAGGCTCCGCGCGGTGCCAGGAGCAGGGGGACGGAGAGGAATTTCTCCCGGCGGTGGGAGCCGGCATTCCTCGCCGGGCGCGAAGGGAGGGCCGGAGGAGGGCCGGGCCGGGAAGGAGGAGGGTCCGCTGCCGCCGCTGCCGCCTTGCGCGCCCCGAAGTCCGGCGCTCAGAGCTGGGCAGGAGCGCGCCCGCGAGAGTTTCTCCCCGTCTAGCGCGGAGGCGTCCGCGGCGCTCGGCAGGGCAGATGACAGAGGTGGGCAGGAGGTTTTGCCCCCTGGGCCACGGCAGGTAAGCTGCCCGGCCCGCGGCGACGGGGCCGCGTCGCCCCCGCGCACAGCGGAGGTGCCGGGGGGGCTGCGCCGGGGGGCAGCGGGGACGGGGCAGAGGGGCTGCGGGAAGGTGGGCAGGGGCTTTGCTTGGGGCATGCACAAACCCGGGGGACGGCTCGCAAAGCCGCGGGGGGGCTGCGATGCCGCCGGCGCCGCCGCTCGGCCCCCCGGCCCGCGGCGAGCATTCGCTCATGGAAAGAACAAGCGCATCGGCTGCGGCCGCCGAAACCGCAGGCAGCCGGGCCCCGGCGCCAGGGCCGAGCGGGCTGCGAGGAGGGGGGACGAGCGCAGAGGCCGGGCGGCTCCGCGGGAGCAGGGAGCCCCCGAAAGTCCGGGGCCAGGCGCCCCTTTGCGTTGCCCGGGGCTGCCCTGAGGAGGAGCACGGCCAAGCCCCTTGCTGGGGAAACCGAGGCACAAGAGCGCGCGGGGCAGGGCTCGGGGTCGGGGGCTTTCTGCCCCCCTGCCCTGCGCGGAGCCCTCCGCCGCGGTGCCCCGGAGCCGCCCGGAGCCGGGCTGGGGCGAGGGCGCAGCGACACGGAGAGCGTCGGCAGACGGAGCCGCTCGCGGGGCGGCCCGCTCGCAGGGCAGGGCAGGGCAGGACAGGGAGCGGACGTGACTCGACTTCCCTCCGGGCAAGGGCTGCGCACGGGATATCCCGCTTCCCGCGGGGTGCAGGCAGGGCGCCCGCGGCCCCGTGCCGCTGCGGGGGCCCTCGGCAGCATTTTCGCCCGGGGAGCCCCAGCGAGGTGGCTCCGGCCTCCCGGTGCAGGGGGAAACTGAGGCACCATGTGGCCCAGCTTGGCTCCCCTGGGCGCAGCGGCGCTGGCGTGCGAAGGGCAGCGGAGCCGGAGCCTGGAGCAAGAGCCGGGGCTCTGGACCACGCAAGCACCCCAGGACCATCCCCCCAAGCCGGCCCGGTGCTTAGCACGGACGGGAGCACTTGCAAGTCCCCGCGATGCCTCTCCGAGCCCAAAAGCCGCTGGCTGTAACCCCGAGCCCCGGTGCCATGCCGGCAGCGCAGGTCCCCAGCGGCTCTCTGTCCCCTCGGCCGCGTCCCCGGCRGAGCAGCACGGCTGCGCTCCAAAGGCAGCCCTGGAATTTCTCCCCGGCGCTCGGCTGCCCCCAAAAATGCTGTTTTCTCCAGGAATGCACCGAGCCAGGGGCCCGGGCGCCCCTGCCCTCGCGCCACAGCTGCTCCCCTCGGCCGGCGAGGGCCCTGTCCCCAGCAGGGCCTCTCCTCCGCGCYGCCACGCAGGGCGCTCAGCGCCGCTTCCCAGCTGCTCTCATGCTCCCGATTTCCTGCCCGGAGGCCCCCCGGCCTCCTGCCCCTTTTTTCTCACGGGTTTCCCGTGTGAAATGCAGGCAGGCTGGAGAGGCAGCGCCGGGGTCGGGCATGCCGCCGCGGGGAGCCCACGGGCTGCCTGCGCCCCCCGCGCTCCCTCGGGTCCCCCCCAAACCCCCCTGTGTCTTTTCCACCCTAAATGAGCAACTTCCAGCCCCGCTTTTCCCCTTCCGAGCGGGACCGTGAGGGAAACCCTCGCTGCAGCATGGGCTCGGGGAGGGAGAGCGGGATTTGCCGGGGGCCRGGCAGACGCCCTGGGCACCGTGGCTCCTGCCGGCGCGGCGCGGGCAGCAGGCACCCGCTGCAGTGCCCCAGGGGATGCCCAGCGGGGTCACGTCTAGCAGCCGTCACCTTGGTGGTCCTGTTCCCCCTCGGGCCCGGGATCTCCGACGCCATCCGCAACCCCGAGGGAGCCTGCAGAGGAGCCGTTTGGATCCCCAGAGATCCCGCCACCCCGGCAGGGCTTGGTCCCCCACGCTCCCGCCGGCCCCACCAAGCTGAGAGTTTCCCCATTCCGGCCCCGGAGCATCTCCCCAGGGCCGGCAGACAACGCGGGAGGAGCACCCTGCGCCGGGCTCCTGCGCACGGGGCGCGCAGGCTGGCTTTGCACGCGGGGCTCCCAGTGACTCCCAGTATAACGCGGGTGCCCGGTGCTGGTGCGGCCACGGCTGCACTGGTGGCTGTAAGCACTAGGTGGAGCGAGGCGGCTCCTGGCAGGGACGGGACGTCCTGGAGCGGTGACGCCGGTTGGATTCGGTTATTTCTTAGCCGCAGCTGCCTGCTCTTGCGCTGGCGTCCTGCCATCGAAGGGCCGTTGCGGTGGCCCCGTGCTGGGGTAGGGGACAGGGTTCTGGTTAAAGAAGTCTGGATTTTTGTGTTTCATTCTTAAAGTTGAGACCTCAGGGGAAAACATCAGCTTGTTTGCAAATCCCAGCTCCGAGTGTTACCACCTTTCTCCCCTTGAATTCTGTTTTTCCCTTTGGACTCATCCGTACTGAGACATACCTGGAGCCATGAGGGGTTAAAAAGCAGTAGCAGCATTGCTACGTCATCGGGAAAGAGCAGCAGTCTTCTGTGGCCCCCATAAAGTAACGGCAAAGAAGCTGCCAGATCAGTTGGACCTCAAAGCTGTTGGGTTAGTTGTCAGTAGGGCTAAGAGTGAACATGTCACTGAGGAGAACAGGGGTTTCTGTTGCATGTATGCTGGGGAGAGCRAATCTACTTGCAAACTCAACTAGGATGCCGCAGTTCTCCCCAGCTTCAGTGAAAGTTTGATTTCTGCAGGGTTGCGCGAGGCTGTAGAGAAACAGCCAGAAACAGCTGATACCTGATGCTCCGCGCGACCCCGATCCGCACCCTCCCCGCGGCTCGTGGCGCCCGGCGGGACGTCCGGGGAAGCAGAAACATTTTCCTGGACAGTGTGTCCCAAAACACCCTGTGCCTGGAAGGGCCATGGGAACGCGGGGCTGCCGGGAACGGAGCCAGGTCCTCCCCGCCTCTGTGCGCCCCCCCCCGGGACCGGGACCCGTGTGCTCCCTGCCTGGCCGCTGGGTCTCCCGCCTCGGCTCACATGGTTCCAAGCCGATTTGAGGCGAGATCCTCAGAAAAGGCCTCATTCTTCCCTGATCGCATTAGGGAGGCTAAGCGCTGCCCCGAGAGCAGGCGCGCAGCAGCCAGGGAAGGTGCTGGGGCTCCGGGAGCCTCTCCCAAGAACATGGAGCAAAGCCCGCTTTGCTCACGCCCCGCTGTGCCACCACCTCCTTAACCCGGCCTGCACAAGTTACTGCCATTTACTTACTTGTTTTTATTTTTCCTCCTTTTCTAGCCCTCATGACGGCCTGGAGTCCGGCAGCGAATACGTGAAGGTAAGACACCGTGTGGGACCACAGCCTCTCCCAGCCGGGGGGGCCCTTCTCCATGGGTGTCAGCGGTGGTGGCACACACCCCAGGGACAGTCAGGTCCTGGTGGCTCTCCATGGGTGTCAGCGGTGGTGGCACACACCCCAGGAACAGCCAGGTCCCGGTGGCTCTCCATGGGTGTCAGTGGTGGTGGCACATGCCCCGGGGACAGCCAGGTCCTAGGTCAGCTCTGCTCACTTGGTCCCACCATGCCGCCACGTGCCTGAGCCCCGCGTGGCGCCCAKGCATCAGCACAGAGCAGCTTCGCAGCCGGAGCAAAGCCCGGGCAAGATGCGGGGCCGGAGCCGGCACGCGATCCAGGCCTGCCTGTACCCCCGGAGCCGGGCTCTCTTTGGCCATGGAAAAAATTTCCTGCTAGAAACAGCAACACGGGGGGAGGCAGGGGAAACACAAGCCACGCGTGGTCCCGTCCAGCCCGACGTCGCTCCCGCGGGAGCTGCCCGTGTTTCGCGCTATGACTTGCTACGGCAGCAGACGCCGGGGCTGCCTCCCGCTGCCACCCCCATGTAGGAAAGGAAGGGTTTGGGCCACTTTCGTAGCCGTCCCATGAAAGTCGGCGTAAATCTCTCCAAATCTCTTGCTTATCCTCCAGCAAACTATTAACATTCCTGAGGACTCTTCATGTCTGGCCAGAAATTCATTAGCGAGGCGCCTGGCTCCGGAGGAGAGCAAGCCTCTCACAGGAGGCTGCTGGCACGTTGGTGCGGGCAGGCGCGGCGTGGTGGTCACAGGGACACGGAGCATTTCGGGGATGGACTGTTTAAATCCTGCCAGCTCGGTGTGGCACTGCCATGTGATGGTCTTTTGGGGGTCTGTTCGAAAAGAGCTGGCGCCTCTTGTGTCCAGTTCCCTGGTGGGGACGTGTTTCCTTCACACAAAGCCACCGGCCAAACAGTTTGGCTGTTGACTGGACATGCCCTGCTTGGGTGGCCAAGTCGTCACAGAGCCCATCTCTGGGACGTGGGTCCCTTGAAGATGGCTGCAGCAGGACATTGAAGGGTGGAAACCCACGGTGCTGGCACCAAACAGCAGGCTCAGGAGAGCCTTGACTGGACCCTGAGCCCATCTGCTTCTGCTAAGGGTGGTCAACCCCAGCCCAGGTCCAGCCCCGTTACTGATGAACCTGGGAGCACCCACGTTCTAGGTCTGTCAACCTGCAGCCACTGGCAACAGGTCAGATGTGGTGGCTTTTTGACGTGGTAGTGGGACCTCGTAGTACAGCGATCCCCCAGGCTGGGGTGTCCCTCCTCTCTGATGCAGCCTTCAGGGAGGTGGGAACGGCGGGCCATCACTGGGAGCTCACGTGGCTGGAAATGAGGCGCCTGGGTGAGAGGAGGCTCCGACCGTACTCTGCTGGCTGGTGGCCTGGTGTGGGGCACTYTGGGATGTGTGGGGAAGCCCCCGTTCACGTGGGCAGGTCCTGCGAGGGCAGGGGGGTTGAGCTGCACCTTTCGGTGTGGTTCCCCTTGTTCTATCAGTGTGTGCACCCAGAGACGGGCGCGTTTTACGGCTCATGAGTTAATGGACTAAAACAGCGCAGGTGTGGAGCAAAGGGACTTTAGGATCAAGCTGTCTTGGTGAGCCAGGAGAAGTCCCTGCTGTCCAGGCAGATGCCAGCTGAGCGGAGGCGCTAGTGGACGTGCTCCTATAGCTCCTGGAAGAGGAGCTGAAAAGGCAACTCCGCTCAGTAGTGGCAGACGATATAACGAAAGGCAGCRGCCAGAAACTGCAGCCTGCGAGGTTCACAGCAGGCATTAGAAGAAACTTTCACRCTAGGAGGGCAGGGCAGCACCCTACGGTCACCCAGCGGTTGGGGCATCCCATCCTTGGAGGTTTCCAAAATTTACCTCACCTAGCGTGGGATAGTCCTGCTTCGAGCAGGGTGGCAAGAGGGACCTCCAGCGCTCCCTTCCCACCGCCAGCGCGGTGGCCCTGTGCTGGGCCACGACCCGCTCGACAGGACCCACAACACAGGGCTCCCATCTCCAGCAAACAGATCAGAGGGTTCCTCCAAGGTGGGAGTCAAAACCCCGGCACTCTGGCACCGGCCTCCATTTCTCACCCGTCCCGGTGGTGTCCGGACACCTGTGGACACCGCGTGTGATTTATCCCCCCCTTCCCTTCAGCGCTGGGAGCRACTGACGGCTGCCGCGACAGCAGCTATTTTAGTCAAATAAATAAGTRATTATTTAGAGTGCGAGCAATCGAGATGATGGGGGCACTCGGGCTGATTGCAGGCGCTGTGCTTGGCCGGGAGCCCATGTCCTGGTGTGGCCAGGGGTGCTCAGCACCTGGCAGCCTCCGGCCTGGGGGCCCGCGGGATCGGGGTGGGAAGGTCTCTGCCGGCTGCGATGCACGGGGTGGCGTGGGAGCAAAGGGGGAGGTGGGCTGTCCCGGGGCCCGGCCCTGGAAGAGCTGCTGGGAATTGCTGTCTGCTAGGAGGGAAACRAGCCGAGTGCTTAATTCACAGCCCTGTTTGCTCTCCTTGTGGTCTCCTCCTGCCGCGGGTACCACCGGCTCCGTGCGGCACGCGGAGCAGCGCAGGGAGAGCAAAGTGGGCACAAGGACCTGGCAGCTAGGAGCCAGGGACACGGGGCAGCCGGTGCCCAAACCGAACCCCACCGCGCGCCCCCGCGTGCCCTCTCTGGCAGCGGCACTACGGCTGCGGTTCGGCGCACCCGGCCCCAGTTGTTTAAGCCCCAGCTGGGTGCAGATTTGCCGCAGCTCCGGCCAGCCTAGCCTTGGCGCTCATGGACACGACGGCAGGGAGCTGTAAAACCACGTTACCTTCGGGAGGGCTGCGGCCGGTAAAGCCGACGCGCGTCGCAGTGAGAAACCTATGGAAGGTGGCCGGCTTCCCTTGCGCCCATGACATCTCGCACTTCTGGCCAGCCCCAGACCGGCCTGAGAGGTGCGGGCGGCCGGCAAGGCTCCCGCTTGGGCCGTCAGTGGGAAGCCTCCGAGCTGCTGCGGGAGGGAAGCAACCAAACCCATTGCGGAGGAGAAGCCTCTGCAGGAATATGATTCACAGGCAGCTTCGTTCGGAGCGGCCGTTCCCAGCACGCTGCCATCTGCTCCGTCCCTCGGCCCCGTGCCAGGCGAGAGGAGAGCCGGGGCTCTCCGCTCCTGTCCCGACTGGGCTGGAGATGCTGGTGGGGATGCGCCAGCATCTGCCGTCGTGTTCACGCTCCCTTCCCAACTGCTTTCTCCTTGCCTGGGGATGCAAGGGGCTCGTTTAAATGAATTGACGGGGAGACTTTCCGCTTCCGTGGGTTGCAGCAGGTGAAATACCTCCGAGCTTGCAGCATCTTCCAGGGCAGGGGCTCACCAGGGAGGAGGGAGGCATTGGTACCTTCGGGCCAGGGCTGTGCTTTGCAGATGGCTCTCGCTAGCAGTTACAGGAGTTTTTCTCCGCTGGGAGTGGGGATTAATCCACCTGCCTTCTTTGGGAGCTATTGGGTTGAGTGCGACAGTCCAGGATCGTCCTGTGCTCCCCAAGGCCAGCGCAGCAGATGGGTTCGCTCTTGGGCGCGGAAGAGCTGGGAGCGCAGGGAGACGGGATGGGGCATGCAGAGAGGTGACCCTCGGGGACACTGCTAGATCTTTGCTCCGCCGAGTCCCATCCCGAAGGGCCGGCCAGGGAGGCTGACCTTGCAGACAGTCCCATGGAGACCCCAGTCTCCCAGGAAAGAGGGCAAACCCAAGCTGGAGACAAGCAAAGGAAGGACACAGCAAAGAGACTGCCTTTGCCAGGGCCGAGGAGCGATATCGGTGCACTGGAGCCAGCGTGGACAAAGCCATCGCAGGCAGGCGTCCCCAGTCCTGCTCCCACCATGACGTGGGCAAAACCACCGTTCCTAGAGCCAGGGCTCCCTGCCGAAACCAGACCAGAACAGAAAGGCCAACAGGGACGAGGGGTCTGATGGCAGCGACGCCAGCCTGCGCCTGCCCGGGCAGCGTTTGCAGAACTGCGTCCTCAGCAGGCAGAGGTGCTCAGAGGGGRTCTGCGGAGATCTGGGAGCGTGGAGACATGCGTCACCTAGAGCAGGTCTAAATCCAAACAGTGCTGGTGCAGGATAGACCGCACAACTGAGCGGAGACCCATCCGGATGTGGGCAGGGACACGTGAAGCTCATTGCTGGGCGCTGGAGGATCCCCCGGCCCTAGCGCATCCCTGCCCTCACCTCCTTGCTGCCAGCGCCTGAGCTAGGTGTGGGCAGACGGGCGCTGGGCGGATGGAGCCGACCCCGCGGGGCTCTTCTTACGGTCGCTAAATCCAAGCCCAGGCCAAGTGGGGCTGCGATTTCAGGTTAGGGAGCCGGGCGAGCACGTCGACGTTTTCCCGCCCCCCCACGCTCTGCCGCAGCCTGCTGGGCGCAAGCAATGCTTTGAGTCATCGGCACTGCCGTGTGCATCCCCTATCGCGAAACCGTGGCCTTAATTAAACCAAAGCGGAGCCTTAATTAAACGCAACTTAGACGTGGCCTACGTGGGAAGCAGACAGGTGGCCCCCTGCCACGCATCCGGGGTCTCCCTCCCCCAAAATGCTGCCGGGGGGTGAGCAGGACGGGGACATCCCCGGGGAGAGCAAGGAAGGGGAGAGGGATGAGGAGGGTGAAAGGGGCCGGGGCAACGAAGGAGGCCAAGGCAGGCAAGAGGGGACAAGGCAGGGTGTCCCCTACCCTGCGCGTGCCGAGGGGGGAGAGCAGGCAGATGCGGGATGGGGCGATGAGGCGTGCTGGAGCACCTCGGGGGCGTGCAGGGGAGCCGGGGGTGCCGGCTCCCTTCAGGGGTGTGGGGAGATGTGGGGTGCCAGGACCCCCCAGGGTTGGGGGGGCCGGGGTGCCGGTTCCCCCCGGGGTGCGTGCGGGGCCGGGGGTGCCGGTTTCCCCCGGGGGTGCCGGGGG
>NW_020447863.1:697617-713061 GCF_003343035.1 Apteryx rowi | reverse complement strand
GGCGGCGTGCGGGAGCCCGGTGCGAGCGGGGCAGCTCTGCCGGAGCCCGCGCCGCTCCGCGGGGCTGCGCCCTGCCGCTTTCCGAGCTCCCCTGAAAGCCCAGCAGAGGCTCGGAGCCTGCGGTGACCCCGCTGCTGTCCCCTGCTGTGAGCACTCCCTTGCTCAGGTGCTTTGCCCTCAGCTCAAACGTCGCCGCTGGCATTCAGGCGCTTACCGATCACGCAGCTGGACGGGAGGAGACGGCCCGGGCGTATTTATAAATGCAAAGTGAGGGTGCATGGGATTAGCCAGGCAGCTGGGTCGGGGGGCAGAGATGAGCCCCCTCCAGAGCCAGCAAGGGCCACCGCCTGAGGCAGAAGCCACCGGAGCCCGCCTGGACCTGCGCGTCTCGCCAGGGTGATGGGAAGCACAAGCGTCTCCGAAGGGAGCCCTTTCACCCACAGGAGAGCACGTGCAGGGAAGCGTTTAGCTTCCTCTGAAAGCCACAGCGCAGCTCCAGGGTGTTCTGGGAGCATCCGCCAGGCGCAGAGGAGGGACTCGGACCAAAGGAAAGCACGGGTCCTTGCCTCTTCAGTACATGTGCTGCACTGCACAGGTTTGACTTTGGTTAGAAAAAGCCATCATCTAGTCCTGTGATGCTGTGGCACCTGTCCTGTGACACTTCCAGCACTGGTACTGTCTAGGCACAAGTCTAGGTGTCCTATTTTTGGACTCCTGCATTTGCACAGGTTGAGGAAGAGCAAAACACCAGGAACTGGTTGCTTCATTCCCACGCGCACCAAGTTAGAGCGAAGGCTGAGCAGAGCTGTTGAGGATTGCAAGAGCCAAGCAGGCTCCGGTCTGAAGCAAGAGCTATCAGCATGCTGCAAGTTAAGTGGGTGAGAAGAGCCCAGAGCAGACAGCCAAGCGAGCTGGCACTCTCGTTCAGTACTCCTGCTCAGTGCTGTAGGTGCGGAGCTTTAGAGATTATGCCGGGTAGGACGGAGCCCAGAAGCAGCATTTCAAGTCTTGTCATGATTGTTGCTGATCTCAGGGTAAAGCCGGGCACTTTGATCACTAGCGGGGGGGAGGAGAAAAGCAGAAGAGCTGCTTCTGGTTGTCCAAAGGCCACCGAGCAGCAGAGGGGGAACGTGCCCTAAGACAGCAGCGCCGGGGCTCAGCGGCATGGGGGTTAGACGGGTGCTTTGAGCAAGCTGCTGCCAGAACAACGGAGAGACAGGTGGGCGCCTGATTCTCGCGCAGGGATGCTAGAGGGGACGACGGGCGCCCCATCCCGGCCACAGAAAGAGTCCAAAGCGAAGCCCTACATGCTCACCTGGCTCCGCCACATCTTTTGCCATCTATTTGTGTCCAAGCGTGCACAGCAAACACACACTGAAGTCCCCATGAATGACTGGAGCGCTTCCAGCTGACAGCCGCATCCCTGCTCGCCGCCAATGGCAGTGCACCCAGCCTGGGAAGCACTGACATCATTTCTGGCCAATAGCAGCTCTGAAAAGGGATGCAGCAGCCGCGGCCGCCGTCTTGGAGTGAGATAACTAATATATAGATGGATGGAAATGTGTGTACACACACGCCCCATCGCTGCACCAGAGACCTGCTCCCCCAGGGCAGCCTCAGCACCGCACGCTCCACTGGCCAGCCGCACTCCCTAGGGGCGCTCGTCCCACCTTACAGCACCCAGATGCTTCCRGCCACCAGCACCCAGCTGCACCCCTCCCCTGCCAGCCTGGCAAAACTGCCCCAGAGCTGCCGCAAAGGATCAAGGTGGGGGGAGAGGAGACCCATGGGGTAGCCAGGACCAGCCCTGGGAAGGGGTTTGAGTGCCAGGACAAAGCCCTTGAACCAGGGTCCGCCTTCACCAGGGAGCAGTGGAGATGTGGCAGGCGCAGGAGGTGCATTCGGTGACCCACAGCAGGGACAGATGGGTTGGTGCCACCTTAGAGGCCATTGAGATGCCCCGAGTCATTGTGAAACAGGACAGAAGAACAAGCTATTTCTTTCTCCTGTAGGCACCGAGAGAAGTAGGACTGACTAGTTCACGTGGACCAAGATCGAGCCCGTACCAACTAGAGGTTTCACGGCGGCTGCTTCGCGGTGGGGTTTCCTTGTCATGGTCTCTAGGGATGGACTAGCGGTCCTTGGGCACACGGAGAGGTCGGACAGTGCCTAGCGGGTGGCTTGGTGAGCACGGCGCTCCTGCACCGGGCAGCACGTGGACCGGTCGCTGGGTTTGCCGTGACGCCGGCGGTCTCTCAGCGAGGAGGTTTTGCTGTAAGACGCGTCAGAACGAAGTAGCCTGTCACCAAGGGCAGAGCGAGGGGGAAAAGCGGGACCCTCGGCCCGATTCTGGCGCTTTCCCCACACGCCTGCTCCAAATGGCTTCTTCCTCTTCTTCCTCTTGATTCTGCTTTCTAGGCCCTGTATCTGCTGTCAGCAACAAGTTGGGGGGGAAAAACTACAGAAGGGGCCAGGATTTCCCTAGCGAGGGTCCCCGCAAGGGCAGGCGCGAGAGCAGGAGGGAAAGCAGAGGCATTTTGCGCCTTTAGGTTAGCGAGGAGACGCGAGCAGCGGCCGGGCTCGGGGCAGGGAGCAGAGGGGGGGTGAGGTGCACCTTGCTCTCCCAGCCRACTTCAGCTGGGGCCGTGACTCCAAGATTTGGGAGAGGAGAGCAAGAAAGCAGACTGCAAATCCCTGCTCTTTCATAACAGCACTTTTATAAGGCCGGTGCTGGCCTTCGAAGCTGTCCTTGTACCAGCCAGAGCCACAGCTGCCGTTTTAGCCAGACCGCCGCTGCTAGCATGCCCCGGCCCCCAACTCGCGCCCTCTGATGAGCAGAGGGATTTGCCTCCTCGCGCGGGCTGCCCCCGTCGCACGGCAGCGCGGGAGGATTCCCCGGCCCCGGCACTGCAAAAGAGCCCGTCGGGGCACCGAGCGCGACGGAGGAGCTCTCCTTTCTCAGCCAAGCCATCTTGGCTGCTGGTTGGGATTCCTCAAGCGGCGCTTGGCATGGTCTCTGGCAGCTTGTGAGCTGGTTTGTCTAGTGCGGCTGGTTCGGAGAACTGCTCTAATCTCCAGTTCTTCCCACTCAGCTGGAAGAGGCCTTGGGGCTCTGCGCAGGCTGAGCGAGGGCCCAGTACCACGCACCCGATCTAGGTGCTGAAGGCAGCTGAGTCTTTTCGCCCGCATCCACCCCGCTATCATGYGGGACCCCACATCGGGCCGTGCGTCTTTTGATGTCCTCTTGGCGCAGCCACGAGTGCCAAGTGGTGCCCTTTTCAGCTCGGCACTCGAACATCCGGTTACAYGCTCCCGCCAGCGCTCGGCTGGCCCGGACCGCCTTGCCTCGCTGCTGCCYGCGTGTCGGCTCCCGGCCAGCTGGCACGTCGGCCCCCTCCGCGGCTCGCTACCGAGCCGAGCGGAATAAAGTCGATTGCTGCCGAAGGGCTCGGAGGCTGGAATAACGGAGCATCCATCCATAGCGCACGGGTTATTCATACCGGTGGCTTCGGGCGAGCTCAACTCCTGCACGGAGCGGGGAGCAGCCAGGCAACTTGGGCAGCAACCGGTGTGCGTTGGCAGAGCGCTAGAAACGCGCCACGAGCGGCAGCCCCCGGACCGGCATCGCACCCAGCGTCTCTCAGGGCTCCAAGCAGTGGCTTTTCGGTGGCCTTGTGAGTCAGCTGGGGCTCTCGTCCCCCAGCCGCAGGGCTGAAGGGCCGGTGCCTTCCATATGGCTGGAGAAGGTGGCTCGCGGCGCCGTCTGCTCACGGCYGTCCTCCCTGCCCGGCGGCGAGATGTGGCGTCTCCTGCGCCTCTCCCCAGCCTCCTGCTAGCTTAGCACCTGGCTGCTGGCACCAACGCCAGCCGGCTGCTGCCCAAATCCTGGCTTGGAGACGCCGGGCACCGCTCAGCTGGTTTTGTTTGTTATCCTGCATATTTGCATGGGGAGGATTTGGGGAAAACCCAGCTGTACAACGTGGTGGAGCGGGCGCTAATCCCCTCTCCAGGGGCGGCAAGGGGGAACAGCAGCTCAAAACTGCCCCGGGCTCAGCTCGGGCGGCTTTTGCCGGCTCGTTACCCGGAGCAGACCGAGGGCACGAGCACAGGCTCTCCCGGAGGCAAGAGGGAACTAAAGCGACAGTAGCCGTCCCCCGTGCTCAGAAACACGGCAGCACCTTCAGGGTCAGGGACCCTTCCCAGCTCAGAGCCGGGGCCAGGCCTGAGCCAGCATCTGCCCCCGGAGATGCTCTGGGGTGGAGCGGAGGCTCCCTCCGCCGCCGGAGCTCACACCGCAGGGGAGCGGGTACCTGCTTTGGGGGGGGGCCGAGCGGGGGATTGCCACAGCAACAGCATCTGCTCAGCCCCGGCCYCCCGGGAGGCAGCTGGACCTCGGCTGCAGCCGCCGGCACCACTTGTTTTTAGTGGGGTTCAGTGCGCGGTGGCAAGTGCACGGGTGCCTGCAGGCCCCGGGGCTCTCGTTCAGCAGGAGACACCCTGGTCTCTCCCGTTTCAGGCCCCCTCGGGTGCAGGCGGGGGGACGCTCTCGCGGGGAGAGCGGTGGAGGTCCCCGCTGCAGGGGAGCGCGTCCAAGCCGGGGGCTGGTCGCTACCTCTGCCTGGGCAGCCTGGCGGCAGGTAGCCAAAGTCGGAGGAGCAAGTCTGAATCCGGTCCTTAGCGCTTCCGAGGGCTGCTACCACCATCCCGCACCCCGAGACTCTTTGGGTGGGAAGAGAGAGTGGCAGAGCRGATCCAGGCTGGCAAGGGCAAGCCCGGGAGAGCTCGGCTGCATCCGCGGCCGCTCGCAGCCTGCTTCCCCATCCCCAGGGAGGCATCGCTGTAGCAGCTTTCCCCAGCCGAGCCAGACAACGGGGAGCACTGCGTCCCTGGGGTCCTCTCTAGCTGGGGGAGAGCCAGACGTCCGAGACCTCCAGGGTCAGCAGCTGCCCCGTGGAGGTGGATAGTGGGGAGAGAAACCTGCTGAGGGACTTTGTTGAACTCCTGGGAAGAGGAACAGCCTCTGCACGGCAAGCAGCTGAGTACAGGGTAGGGGACAAGTCTGAGGGTGGAGACCCTTGTGCCTTCCCTGGCCTTGCTCTGCTCCCCACTGCTAGAGGAGTGGGGGAAGGCAGCGTGGGGTGGAGAGGAGGAGGAGGAGCAGCCAGCTCCGAGGCAGGTCCCCAGGCCCTGTTTGCACAGGGGTCTGCAGCCCCTGATGCTCCAGGGGACCAGCCGCCGCACGAGGCTGGCCACAAGCGCCAGCCTGTGCCTTTGGCAGCACCGGAGCAGTGTCATCAGGCATCGGTTTCAAGCCCGCGCCCGTCCTCAGAGAGGTCGGCTTGATCCTGCCTTAATGGGGAGCCGAGGAGTTGGGCCAGCACGCGGTCCCTCCTCGTGCTGGCACCACCACCAGAGGTGGGGCCTGGCCACAGCCTGCCCAGACCCACAGGAGCCTGGCCACGCACCCTATGAAGTGGTTGGTGGACAYGTGCCTTGGAGGGCTTATGGGCCACCAGCACAACGGGGCACCCCGGGAGCCCCACTGAGCTGCCCTGGCCCGTGGTAGCACCGTGGTCCTCCTCCCAGGCCAGCAAGCACGCGCCAGGACACGAGTGGATCCCAGGCGTCCTGGCTCCACCGCGCAACGTGGCGCTGCCAAGGCATTAGCGTTTGCAAGCCTTGGCAGGGCCCGTTTCAAGGCTGGCCCTCCCAGAGCGGTGGCCTAACAGCGAGCTCAGGGCTGGTGCCTGGCTTGGAGCAGCCCCGGGCGACCCACATGCCCGGGAGGAAGCATGAGCCCCATACGTCGCGCTGGGCGATGGCACTGCATGGGGAGCACGCAGCCCACCTGCCCGCGCGCAGGGACCCCAGGCTGATGCTCGTGGCCCCAGACAAGCATCTGGGGACTTGCCATCCTCGGCTGCCTTCTGGGAATCTTCTCCCCTCTCCTTGGTGGAGAGAGGGCAGCAGCCTGGCCCCAGCCGATGGGGACATGACGCCATCCCTTCTCCCTCTGGGGAAGGGAGGGGGCAGATCGCATCCTTTAGGCTCAGGTGCACCAGCGCCGGTAAAAGCTCATTTTGATGCAGAAGGTTCCCTTTACATTTGTCATTACTATTCATGCCACCATCAGGCTAAACACAGCCGAGTTAACCCTTTGGAGGAGGGACCGTGGCAGATGTTTCCAGGAGGAAGAAGATTTCCTCCTGGAAGAGCGTTCCCCGCAGTGGCTCTGCCCTAGGGATGCGCATGTACGACAAGCAGCTGGGCAGGCTTGCTAGCTGCTACCACCAGTGCTCGGGTTCGGGGCAGGCAGCGTAGGGAAGGGGTCTGGACGTGATCGTGAGCATGTGGTTTCACCTGCAAAACAGGGACCACACTCAGCTCCAAGCTGGGGCTGAGGGAAAAGCTTGTGAGGGACGCAGTGGTCAGGCACGATGGGGACACACTGACAGATCCCCTAGAGCCACAGGGGGAAGCTCCAAGTGCTCCTGGTAGCGGGACCCAACCTTCCACAGTCACATCACCACCCACCCTCCTCCTTCGCCGTGAGCGAGCAGGCGCGTGGGCAGAGATCCCTGCACGGCTCCGAGTCACCCGTCCCTCGGGGGACACGTCTGCACCCGTCTCCAGGCAGGTGGCATCACCAGTCCCTGTGCAAGAGAGGATGCCCGCGGTCCCAACGCGGGAACCTGCCTCCTCGCTGCTCCCTGCTCACCCCGGCTCGTTGCCAGCCCCATCCCGGCGGACGGAAATAGCCCGTGACGGCAGCCCGCCACAGCCTCGGTGGCAGAGCTGYCAGCGCTCGCGCCGCGGGGGAGTGCCAGGTGGGGGGGACTCAGGGGACATGTGCTGGCACCGAGGAGGGAGGGAGGGAGGGAGGAAGGGGAGCGCCGGCGCATCGCTCCTTCCTGAGCGCCCTCCAGGGAAGCGGCTGCCTGGCTTCGCTCGCCGACGGCTCTGCTGTCCCAGCCAGGCTGGTCTCAGCCCTGATGCTGCCTCTCGCCGCCTTCCTGCAGGGGAAGGGTCTCACAGGGATGGCGATGTCCCTCAGGGAGGGCAAGGACCCCACCTGACACTCTCTCCTCCTCTGTAGTTCTCCAAGGAGAAATACATCCTCGACTCATCACCGGAGAAGCTGCACAAGGAGCTGGAAGAGGAGCTGAAGCTGAGCAGCACCGACCTGCGCAGCCACGCTTGGTACCACGGCCGCATCCCCCGAGAGGTGAGGGCAGGAGGATGGGTTGCTTTGGGCTCCCCTGGCTTGGGCTGCTCKCCAGGAGAGCGCCCCGAGGCCGTGCTGAGCCACCACCCCTCCCAGGCACCTTCCTGCTAGGGGCCTGGGGGACACAACACCAGCCCGACCTCCCAGAGAGGATGCGGGAGATGGGCCATGAGGTGAGCAGCAGTTTGGTACACTTGCTCATGTGCCACCAGAAGAGCAGACCACACAGATGCCAAGCCCAAAGGCCTCTGGCCCCTCATAGAGAGACAAGCCAATGCTCCAAGTTGCAACAGCGTATTCCTTGGTGGAATATCCACCTTACCTCCCGCCCAGTCCCTACACCACAGCCCCACACAGCCCCAGGGTCCCAAGAGCAGAGTCATGCCTGAGCTGCTGTGCCTTGCCCCTGCCAGGTGTCGGAGAGCCTGGTGCAGAGGAACGGGGACTTCCTCATCCGTGACTCGCTCACCAGCCTGGGCGACTACGTGCTGACGTGCCGCTGGCGCAACGAGCCCCTCCACTTCAAGATCAACAAGGTGACGGTGAAGTCCAGCGATGGCCATACCCGTATCCAGTACCTCTTTGAGCAGGAGAGCTTCGACAATGTGCCTGCCCTCGTCCGCTTCTACGTGGGCAACCGCAGGGCCATCTCAGAGCAGAGCGGGGCCATCGTCTACTGCCCCATCAACCGCACCTTCCCGCTGCGCTACCTGGAAGCCAGCTACGGACTTGCCAACGGGAAACATGGGGGGTCCCACAGCCCCACCACCCAGAAAGGGGGGCACATAAAGCGCAGAAGCATCACCATGACGGACGGCCTGACGGCAGACAAGATCACCAGGGCTGAGGGGTGCCCAACCAGGTGAGGACACGGTCTCACCCCAGCTCAGCTGGGCTGAGGATCAGCCCCTGGGGAAGAGGCAGAGCCACCAGCTGGTGCCATGCAGCGACTTAGGGCTTGGGCATGGAGGTTGTGTCGCAGCTCAGGCACAGAGGACCAGGAGAGGCAAGGAGGAGGAACTAGTGCCCAGCTGGACCCGGGGGGGTTCTCCCAGGCCAGCCACGCTGAGCTACCACAGCAGACACCCAGCAAGCAGATGTGACTTTAGCATCCCAGGCCATAAGCCAGAGAGTTTTTACAGTCACCCAGTCCAGAACTAGCAGCGTGTCGGGGCTTGTCGAAGCGAGGCAGTAGCGCTTTCCCAGGCAGATGCGAGGGGAGCCAGCCCCAGCCACCCAGGCACTTCGCTGGGCTGTTTTTGAAGGGTCCTTTTAGTTTTARGGCCCTCAGTTCAGCCTGGAGCATTTGCCAAGAGTTACTAAGCAGAGCTGAAAGTCCACCTGGCAGGAGGAGCCTGGCTGAGCCGCACCGATAGGGGTCTGCGTAGCCCACCGGAGCCTCCCGCGGGGCGGTCACCAGCCCACCGCCCTCCAGGAGGTTCAGGCAGTCCAAGCGCGCTGCACCCAAGGGCCGTGTTTTTTCAGCTCGGCTGTCACTAGTACAAAGTTTTCTTTAGAGCAGCCCTCTCCAAGTGCCTCTCAGATCTGCTCGTGTTAACCCTGAGGCAGTTTGGGCTTCTCCTGAGCTGGAGAAAGACACTACCTGTGCATGGCTTCCTTTCAGCAGCCCAGATCCCCCCAAAAGGAAGGGGAAGGCAGAGAACCACAAGTACATAGCTGCAGAGAGGCCAAGGAGGGTCTCCCRCATCCATCCTGCATCCCCATCCCAGGGCCAGCTATGGGAGCAGGCCCTCAGCCTCTCCTTGAATCAAGCTGCTTTTTTCACCCCTGCCCCAACCTTCTCAGTCCAAGCGCAGGGTAAAAAACAACAGCAGGAGACAATCAACCAGTACAGGAGGGAAAAGAAGAACACTTAGGTTTCCAGAGAAGTGCATGTATTTCCAGCAGGAGAGCCCAGTTCCGTCAGTCTTTCCTCATCACTCATTTTTCCCCAAACCTCTTATTGCCGCGGCTGCTCCCCTGGCATCCTCCCACCGCGGGGGTGCAGCGCTCAAGACCCAACACATCACGGCAGCCCAGGCCTCACCCACGCCGGGGAGGGCAGCGTAATTACCCGCCGTGCCGCCTTGCAACACTGCTCTTGCTCAGCCCACCGTGGCAGCAGCCTCTTTTGCAACAGCCCCGGCATTGACTCACGGTGCCTGTGCCAGGCCACGGCCGCAGCCCTCCCCGCAGGGCTGCTGCGGGCCCGCGGCGCCCCGTTCGCACCACGGCTGCCCGAGCTCACGCTCTGCCCCGTGCCACGCTGCAGCTCAACGCCACGAGCTGCCTCTTGGGAGCCGACCAGGTCACGAGCATTTTCCACCTCTCCCAAAATYTGGGTCACGGCAGCAGCGCTAGCCTAGTGCCTCACACAGATCCCAGGTGGAAACACAGAGCAGCACATCCCCTGTCAGACACCACCTCAGAAAGAGGACTGTCCACAGCTGCTTCTCTCCCCAACCCATGTCCCCACAGCACCCAGAAAGCAGGGAGCCCCTACCCACCGCCAGCTCTCCCACAGCAGTACCTTTGCCTGAGGGCACCTCTTCCCTCCTGCTGCYCTCCAGCCTTCAACCTCCTCCCCCTAGAGCTGGGTCATCTCCAATTTATACAGGCACAGATCCCTTCCTCTCCCAGCTGCCTGGAGGGCCCCGTTCATTGCTCCAGCTGAACTCRTTACTGGTTCCCAGTGCAAACAGCCCCCCAGCCCAGGCCGCCAGCACCACCAAGGCGTCAGGACCATTTGGAGTCAAACACCAGTTCCCGTCTTGTTGCAGGAGCACTTTGACTCAGAGAACCCGTGTCAGGTCCCACAGCTGTGGTAGTGGGAGGAGGGAGACCCGTGATGCCCCCAGGGGGGTGGAGAGGCAGCGAGCCCCCGCGCCAGCCCCTCGGCGCGCGTCCGGTCCCTGCTTGCAGTGACTAACCCGTCCTGTCTCCCCCCGATCCCCAGCGTGTCCCTGCCGCACCACCGAGACATCATTCGCAACTGCGCCGTCAGCGTGGACCAGATCCAAGACCTCCACTCCCCGATGTCCCCCATCTCCGAGAACCCAGCGTCGCCCGCCTACAGCACGGGTAGGAAGCGCCGCTGCGTCCTCCCGGGGGGACGGCGGGGACGGAGGTCGGGCAGGGCTGGGCGTTGGTGTGACGCCAGGGGCCTGGGGAGCGGATGGAGCTGCCTGGCAAAGACAAGCCCCTGGGCATGGAGCGCTGGGCTAAATACCTGCTCCGTAGCRCTCCCCGGCCTGCCTCGCTCCGAAACGCTGTCCAGCTCTTTGCACAGACCGGCTGAAAGTCCTGCCGCAAGGACCGTTCAGACAGCGGGGCTTTCCCTGCGCGCCCCATCCGCGGGCTGCTGCATCCTTGGGTCCTGACCTGCTCCCCCATGYGCGTGCCTAGCTCCAAGCTCTGCTAACAGGGTCTCTCCCGCTCCTTCCAGTTACACGGCTAAAGCCGCATACCTGCCAAGCAGCCGGGATCGCCCCAGCCTCTCCGGTCATAAGAAGATCCAGCGAGCCCCAGCTGTGCCCAGGGACCAACAGCAAACCTCTGCCAGACCCTGCCCACAGCACCCACTCCACTCCCTGCCACGGGTACGCCCGCGCCTCCCCCTCGCCCTCCGTGAACAGCTACAGCGACCCGGACACGGGGCACTACTGCCAGCTCCACCCCACCTCGCCCATCAGCAGAGAACGGCCAGCTCACGACACCAAGCAGCTCCCAGCAAAGAGCTACGTGGAGAGGCTAAAGGTGGAGGAAGGACAGAGAGGGACTGTGGAGAACGGCTCTGGCGAAGCAGAGGCAGGGCAGCGGCTGAAGGGAGAGCTGGACTTCATGGGCTTTGTGCCGCCCACCATGGAGAAGAGCTCGTCCTTCAACCCCGCAGCCTTCCAGTCCCTGCTCATCCCGCTGGAGAACAAGCCCCTGGAGATGGCTGTGCTCAAGAAGGTCAAAGAGCTGCTGGCAGAGGTGGACGCGAAGACGCTCGCCAAACACATCACCAAAGTGGACTGCCAGGTACGGCCAGGGCCAGGCARGAGGGACGGGCACCGCTGCCCGCCGTTTGCTCCATCCCTGCCAGGGGCTCGGACACCCGGAGCYGGCGGCAGGGTTGGCGTGGGACCGGAGCATCCCCCGAGCCTCAAGCATCCCYGAGCCTCGAGCATCCCCCAGCATCGAGCTTCCCCCAGCATCGAGCATCCCAGCGCGGCTCTGCCAGCCCTGCGGCAGGCGGAGGCCAGGCTGGGGGYGAAGCGGGGGCCGGGAGGGGGGCAGACTGCCCGAGGCCCCTCCGGCCTCTCCTTAATTAGCAGAGGCCTAATCTGCTCTCCTCGTTCTTGCCAGGTCGCTAGGATACTGGGTGTTACCACGGAGATGCAGCGGCTCATGGGGGTGAGCTCCGGCATGGAGCTGCTCACCCTGCCCCACGGCCACCAGCTCCGGCTCGACCTGCTGGAACGGTACGGCACAAGGGACGCCGGCCCCGGGGCCCCCGCACGGCACGGCACGGCCCTGCCAGGGCTCGCGGGGGTCCCACTGCGCATCCCGGGGTGCAGGACCCCCCCGCCGCGCGGGGCACCGGCGCCGGGACGCAGCTCGGAGTCGGACCCAGCCCCTCCGCACGCCGGCGCTGACTCTCGGTCTCTCCCCGCGGCAGGTTCCACACCATGTCCATCATGATCGCCGTGGACATCCTGGGCTGCACGGGCAGCACGGAGGAGAGGGCAGCCCTGCTGCACAAGACCATCCAGCTGGCCGCCGAGCTGAAGAGCACCATGGGGAACATGTTCAGTTTTGCTGCTGTGATGAACGCCCTGGAAATGACGCAGGTACCGGCACGCTTTCATCCCCCATGACCTGGGCTCAGCCCCCTTCTCCCAAAATACATCCCTGTCCCGGTGTCCCACAGGMTCCAACACCTTCCCGCCGGGGTGGGGGAAGGGAGAAAATGTCAAGGGAAAGGCGTGGGGCCACATCCGCTGGGCTGTAAGCAGAGAAGGGAAAGCGCTGTCCCCTCCTCGGAGCACGTCCCTGTCCCGCCGGGACCCAATTGTTTTTTGGCGGTTGGGTTTTTTGTTCTGGGCTGGGCTCTGTTCCTGGGAGGAAATGAATCTGCCCTCCGGTACAATACAAATCAGTCTCAAGGCTGCGGCGGCGGCAGCATCTCCGGGCCACACTGCTCCCTTTGGAAGATGAAAGGAGATTAAAATCCAATTTTAAAAGGAGCCCAGCTGGGAAGTCTTGCTTCCTGCCCRCACAAAGGAGGTGGAAGGGCTGCCCTGGCCCGCTCCCTCCCAGCGGCTCATCCTCAAGGCCGCTGCGGCGCAGGGAAGCYGCCGTCCTGGGCTGTTGAGGGGCAGAAATACTGAGCCCAACCTCCGTGCCAGGGAYGTGCGAGTCTCTGGCCACGAGGCTTCCAGTGCCGGTGGGAAGAGGCTGGTTTGGGCCCTGCTGCGTACGCCGTTGGGGAGACCCCTGGCAGCTGAGGGCCGTGCCGCCCGCTGAGCGCTCTCCGTCCGTGCCGCTTTCAGATCGCCCGGCTGGAGCAGACCTGGATGGTGCTGCGGCAGCGGCACACGGAGGGGGCCATCCTCTACGAGAAGAAGCTCAAGCCGTTCCTGAAAAGCCTGAACGAAGGGAAAGGTAACGGGAGCGACTCCCTGCCTCTCGCCCGCCTGCTCCTCCCCGGTGCTGCCGCCAGTGGGGCACGGCCTCGGTGGAGGGGGACACATTCAGATGTTCTGACCTTCTCCCGGCCAGAGCCAGGTGCTTCCCTCTGGGCCGCAAACCAGCCCGGCACGCTGGGCCCCCCATCCCCACCGGAGCAGGGGCCGACTGCCTGCGTCCGCGGCAAGCCTGGTCCCAACCGCGGCAAGCGCCGCCCAGGCTGGGACGGGAGCGTTGCAGCAGGCCAGGCTGGGAGGATCCGGTGTCGCATGAGGTGACGGCCCCGGGCACAGAGCGATCGCCAGATCRCCGGGCCTCTCTCGGGAGCGTGATGGCAGGGCCGGAGGCAGATGGGGAGGGAAGCACGGGGGGCACGGACCAGCCCTCCCACCTCGCTGGGACATGGGCCAGCGAGGGGACTGCGACCGGYGCTCAGCGCGTCTCTCTCCGCAGAAGGGCCGCCGCTGACCAACACCACCTTTCCTCACGTCCTGCCCCTCATCACTCTCCTGGAGCGGGACGACGCTCTCTCGAACAGCCCCGAGCCCTGGGAGAACACGGACAACGGCGTGGAGGTGGTCATGGCCCACCTGGAGGCGGCGCGGATGGTGGCTCACCACGGGGGCCTCTACCACACCAACGCCGAGGTGAAGCTGCAGGGTAAGCGAGCATGGGGATGGGTCGGCAGCTGCGGCCGGGCATCACCTGGGAGCCCCTTCTTCACTGCATCCCTCGGGCAGGCGAGGAAGATGAGGGAGCATGGGGTTCACGCTGCCCTGGGTGCTTCTGCCCCACGCCACGCACTGGCCCACAGACCAACTGGTGGGGATGGAGTGGGTGCTGCGCAGCTCTGCTCCGGCTGTGTGGTTTATCAGGGTAATTTGGGAACGGATGCAAGGGCAGCAGCCCCCTACTAGCCCCAGGACAAGGACACAGTCAGGTCTGTGCTGTCCCTCTCCCTCCCGGCTAGCTGCGGTCTGACAGGCAGGTCCTGCAGGGGTGTTCGATCTGTGTTTCAGGCCGTGACGCCTCAGTGTCTTTTTCTGAGTGAGGCCAAACTGAATCGCAGAGCAGTTGGGGTGGGCAGGGACCTCTGGAGATCACTTGGTCCAAAGTCACCTAGAGCAGGTTGCCCAGGGCCACGTCCAGTTGGGTTTTGAATATCTCCAAAGATGGAGACTCCACAGCCTCTCTGGGCAACCGGTTCCAGCGTTCAACCACCCCATGGGGTTGAGCCTCATTCAAATCCCTGACAAACCCGTCTTACTTCACGCGCCCGGTCCCAAGCGCTTCAYTCCCTGCCCACCCACTTGGGCGCGGGTCCCCGGCCCGTCCCCGCCGCGCGTGGGCCTGACTCGTGCCCTCCGCAGGTTTCCAGGGCAAAGCCGAGCTCCTGGAGATCTTCAGCACCGAGTTCCAGCTGCGGCTGCTGTGGGGCAGCCGTGGGGCCGAGAGCAGCCAGGCCGAGCGCTAYGAGAAGTTCGACAAGGTCCTCACGGCGCTGTCCCACAAACTGGAGCCTGCCGTGCGCTTCAGCGAGCTGTAGCCCCCCACCACCACCCCGGGGACAGGGGAGAGACTGGGGCGCCGTGGGGAGCACCGCGGGCCATGGCTCCATCCCTGCCACGGCTGTGGGGAAGGGCCCGGGGACCGCACGCCCCGCGAGGCATGAGGAGGACGAGGGGCATCCGCGGAGGGCGGTGGGACACGGAGCAGCGGGYGGGGGGTGAAGCGGAGGGTGACTCCGGAAAGGCGTTTCACACCGGCGGCCCCCTCCGCTCCACAGCCCGCCGGGCCGGCGGGGACGGGCCGCCTCGGGAGCGCTGCGGCTCCTGGACGGGATCCACGTGGTGCCCCTCACCGCACGCAGCCCCCTGCCCTTTGGTTTCGGTTCTTTTGAATCTCCGTCTTGGTCAAGGCCTCCGAATCCTGCTTGTAAATACGTTTTCACGACTGCTTCGCGATGTACAGACTTGTGCGGGACGTTCCTTGTTGTAAATAATTAGGCTCATTCGTTTTGTCGTGTAAATACGTGTACATACCTCATGGGTTTGGTTCTTACATACAATAAACTTTTATGCTCTTCCTCAAGAGGATTTCCTCTCCTGGGGGGGTTAATTTAAAGGGGGAGACAGAGCCACCTCAGCCCAGAGGTGTCGCCCCGGGGGGCTGGGGGCTGGGAGGAGTGGGCAGACCCCCAGGGTGCCCCCATGGCCCCCCCCGGGCCCCCCCAGACCCCCGCACAGCCCAGGCCCCACTGCTGGGGGGGCAAGCAAGATGGGCCCCTCCCGGCCACGCCCCTTGTCTCTTGGCCACGCCCCTGCACTCCGCCCTCTCCCTAATTGGCCGCMTCAGCCCCGCCTCCCCGAGCGCTGCCCTCTGCCTTTATGCGCCGGGCGTTTGCCGACTCGGCCTCCCTGGCCACGCCCCTTTCGCGCCGAACCCGCTCCTCGGCACCTCCCTAGCCCCGCCCCGGTCACGCCCCGCGCGGGGCACGCCGGGAGCTGTAGTGCGGGCGGTGCCGGAGCGGGGCGGCCGCCATGGCC
>NW_020447863.1:685554-697362 GCF_003343035.1 Apteryx rowi | reverse complement strand
GGAGTCCCTGAGGCGCAGGGGATGGGGGCCCTCGGAGCGGGGGGCGGTGAGTCCCCGGGGTGGGGGAGTCCCTGGGGTCCAGGGGATGGGTGTCCCTAGGGGTTGGGGGTCCCTGGGGATGGGGATCCCTAGGGGATGGGGTTCCCTAGGGACCAGGGAGTCTCTGGTGTCCAGGGGATGGGGGTCCCTAGGGGATGGGGGTCCCTGGGGTGGGGAAGTCCCTGGGGTCCCAGGGATGGGGGTCCTCAGGAGCAGGGGGTCCCCAGGAGCAGGGGGCCCCTGGGGTGGGGGTCCTTGGTGTCCAGGGGATAGGGGTACCTGAGGTGAGGACGATGGCAGCTGGGGGGATCCCCGCGGGGGGGGGGGTGTGAGATGGGACAGGGCGTCTCTCAAGGAGACCCTTCCCAGGGGGGCACCTGCAGAGGCTCCTGGGCAGGGGACGCCCCCAGCCCTGGTGGGGATGGGGAGTGGGCATGAAGTGCTGCGCAGAGAAGGACTCAGGGCCTGGCCCCCCGCAGAGGGGCGCATCCAGCCCGGTGCAAAGGGGTGCCAAGGCATGGAGCAGGGCAGGGTGCCGAGGAAGGGTTTGACAACTGCCCTGCTCTCCGGGGGGCTCCCAGAGGGGCAGTGCCCATGGATCAGCACCCTCGGCCTGGGGTAATGTCCARTTTCTGCCCTTTTGTGAGGCAGTTCTCCAGCCTGGTTCAGAGATGGAACTAAGGAAGCACCCCTCAGAGACAGGGAGAGCCGCATTACTGCGGCCACAGTTTGAGGCAAGAGCTATTAAACCTGCATTTTCTAAATCTTGGATTTCTTCCAGGTCTGGAGTGTGATTTGGCGATGAATCTGGTGGGGCAGCCCCTGGTGAAGCAGCAGGTGATGAAAGGAGTGAGGGAGTTTCTGGAGAACCAGAACCCCATGAAACCCCTTGTGATGTCCTTCCACGGCTGGACCGGGACTGGCAAAACTTACGTGAGCTCCATGCTCATCCGCCACCTCTTCCGGGATGGGCTCCGGAGCCCATATGTGCACCAGTTCTCTCCCATAGCACACTTCCCTCATCATGAGCAGATAGAGCAGTACAAGGTAAAGGTTGCCTCTCAACACCATACTACTTGATTTTCTCTGGCCGTGTCTATCATGATCATCAGTACAGATGCATTAAACCTGTTTCCTGAAGTGCAATAGGAATAAAGCTCTTTGTCTCACTCTCTCAAACAGACATGGTAAAGTGAGTGGCTCCATGAACCAGCTGAAGGATTCACTAATAACTGTGATGCACTCTGGCACTCAGTTATCACTTCCATCTTCCCAGCAGCAGTCCTCACCGTGATCATGGTCTCATTCTTTAAATATTTACACAGCCCTTTGAACACACATACACACAAATGTGCTTCATGCAGTGGCTTTCATCTAAAGTTTTCCCATTGCTTTCCAAACAGCTCAATAGCTGTGAATACCCATGCATCACTAGMCTTTGTAATTCTCTCCTCACACAGCAAGCAGGTTCCTAAATACAATACCAGCTCTACGCTCTTAACCATTCCACTATACGTCTCTTAATCCTGAGAAAGGCCAGAAATCAAACCATGAAGGTTGGCTGATGAACTCTTAACAGAGTGGGGAATCAGTGTACCTGGACATTTTCTTTTCTGGGCATTAGGAGAATTTATTTGTTCTTTTGAGCCTGTAAAAGAAATGCATTCAGTAAGGTAAACATCACACTGAGAAAAGTCCTTCAATTAAGACTTACACAAGCCTCCAGGAAACTTGAGTATTTATGCACGGGTTGGCATCTGTACTGGAATAGCTTCAGCCATGATAAAGAGAGCCAGGGCTCTTCTGGTTCAGTGGAGGCACATGTTTTTGCACCAGAAGAGGAACTGGCAGAAAGCACGACTCCCCAGTAGCACTCAGTAGCTGGGAGCTGTGCAGATACACAGGGAAAGAGAAAAGAACATGTGGAACTGTGGGAGTCTAAATATTCAACTTTAGTTTGCTGCCTCCTTCATACTGCTTCTTTAAATCTGTAATAAAAGATCTATAATCAGCTGATAAAGCAGGTAACAGTTACCGTGCCAAATCTAAAATAGAGGAGGTCTCCTCAGTCCTAGTTGTTCCTGCTCCAAGTAGGTGGTGCTGTGCAGGGACAAGCTGCTCTCGGCAATTACTGTTTTCAGCACCATCAACTCAGCTTGAGCTCATGTCTCAGCTTTTGCTCTGTGGTAGTTCAAGTCTCCCTCACTCCCAGGTACATCAATGCCTTATGGCTTGGTGGATATTTTTCCTAGGAGAACCTGAAGCACTGGATCCAAGGGAACCTGACAAAGTGTGGACGATCTGCTTTTCTCTTTGATGAGATGGACAAGATGCACCCGGGTCTGATTGATGTGATCATGCCATTCCTGGGACCCTCATGGGTTGTTTACGGAACCAACTACCGCAAAGCAATTTTCATTTTCATAAGGTAAGAGAGGCCCCTCTGTGTCAAGCATAGCAAAGGCCCGGGGTATCCCAGCACAATGCTTCTAATTTGTGCAGAGGTTGGTAAGTACTTCAGAGCACACTTTTGTTTTGCTTTTCCTTCCCCAAGCGTTGAGCCTCTGCAAATGGCAAGAGACCCTGTTTCATTGTAAATAAGCAAAAAGCAGAGAGTCTGAAAGCACTCCGCTGTTCCTGTTATTTGGCTACCTGTACGGGAGTTGCTTTAGGCCAGGCAGCTGCGAGTACCTAGATTGCACACACAGCTGCTGGAAAGAGTCAGACACTGCCTCTGTCCTGCAACACCATTTTCCTGGATATGTCAAATAAGCATCTTATTCTTTTGCAGTAATGCAGGAGGAGAACAGATTAAGGAAATGACACTGGATCTCTGGCATGCCCACAAGGATCGTGAGGAGATCAGCCTGCAGGACATGGAATCAGCCATCTCAAAAGCCATTTTTGAAAATCCTCAGAGTGAGTGTCTCAAAGAGATGTTTTCTGCAGGGAGCAGAGCCCAGCAGAGGGAGCCAGGCCCCATTCCACACAGCCACTGACACTGTCTGGCATATCCCAAGCAGGGAGAAAGGGCTGGGAGYTGAGGAGAGGGAACTGTGATCACCTCAAGGTTTCTCGATGGAGGGAAGGAACAGCCCAGATTCCCAAGCCAGCAGACCTGTTACCACGCTTAGCTAAGTTCTTTGGACAGAAGGTGCCTTCACAASCAACAGATGGCAAAGTGTGCTCACTGAAAAAGTACCAAGTACCACCRATACCCACTGCCTACCTAGATCTCCTTGCTTCGCCCTTGTCTAGGCAGGGTCCTATCACAGGGAGAGGAGCTTGAAGTCTGACTGGTCAGGCTAAAACCCACCATTTCTGGAGAACAACAAATCTCTAGTTTGCAGCGGGGGGCAACAGATGGGTACAGCTCTTGCCTTAGACAAAACTGGAGCAGCAGATCTGCCTTCAGCTGAGTATTTTGGTGTCACACAAAGCAGCTCTTTGAATTCCAAGGACTGCAAAGACTCTCTGGTAAAACCTTTTGTCTGTTCCTTTGCTTTTGCAGGTGGATTCTGGAAATCTGGGATCATTAATGAACATCTCATTGATTTTGTTGTGCCCTTCCTCCCACTGAAGCACCACCATGTAAAGCAATGCGTCATCAACGAACTCATACAGCAAGGCCTAGAAGTACGTCAGGATGTCGTCGAGGAAGTGGCTGACAGCATCCCCTACTTCCCAGAGGAAGAGAAAATATTTTCATCAACAGGCTGCAAAACAGTAGCCTCTCGGATCAGTTTTTTCTTGTAGCCACTGGCAAGGACTCTCCTCTGAAGCAGCATGTGGAGTCTATAGCAGATCAGACATGACCAGCCCTCAGGAGACAACGTACCTGCGGCCTTGCTCAGATTCATAGGATTTAGGATGTATATCAAGCTGTAAAGCTGCAGAGCCCAGGACTGGAGGGATAAGCATGAGGAGCTACATGTTACCTCCCAGTAGCATGAGTGCTCTCCCTGCTGAACTCACCTCTCCAGCCCCAAGGTGGCAGCTGCAGGATACAGTTGTGGGAACAAATGCAAGTGATGTGACTTAAAGCACTTTATTGATTTATTCTTTGGCCAAGTCAAGGTGGATACTGAACAGCCCAGTGCACCACCCAAGACATGCTGTGACAAAGAAGGGAAGATGCCAAGAGGGACAGTAGTGACAGGGAGGTTTCTCACCTGTTCCCTCTCAGAGGCATTCATCTGTGGCTCTCCCCTCTCCTGGCAGCTATTGAGATCTAATCCATCAAGGTTCTGAGCCCAGAAAAGGCTTTTTTTTTTTTTTTTTTAATCTACCATTTTAACAATATTTAATTTTTTTTTTTTTTTAGTGTGACTGTCTGCCTCAGTTCCTTCACACAATGTGAAAATGCTGGTGTTCTGACACCTGCAACACTGGCCCATGAAGACCTTCAAAAATACAGTGAAATGTGCTTTTCAAGGAAGTTTTAGAGCCAACTTCTTTCCAGTTTCCTTTCACTGTGATTAGGTGCTGGTAAAGTCCAGCTTCAGCATCAACCAGAGTGCAGGYGTAATGAGGGAGATGGCAACATCTGACCTGCCGAGAGCCCAGCTCTTCCCACCTTCCCACCATCCCCTTGTCCATCTTCCCCCATAAGGCCTAAAGGATTTCCCTGCAACCAACTGGGGGACGAGGGGGTGAGACATCTTGCTGTCTTCCCAGCTACAAAAAATTTGAGTCCTACCTCTGGAGGAGACTGCAGTGTCACTAAAGGTTTTGAAAATTCTTTTTATTCAGTGATGATTTCTCCAGCAGGCTGAGAAGTTCTTGCTGTGGTGAACTGCTGAGCCTCTTGCACATCCTTCTGCTGGCCAGATCCCACAGGCTTTGGCTGAGCCAGGATCCATTCAGCTTCTGGAAAGTGCCACTTACAATGAGGGGACCTGGGGATAACTCGGAGAAGATATTAGTGCTGTTGAGCACTGGGCACACAGCACTGCTGGCCTTTGYCCCCTGTTTTAATCCCCCCATGTAAACGGTTACTGGGGTACAGGTCAGAGGAAACAGAATCATTCACTCTCTGGGACCAAACTGCCCGATGGATGGGTGAACAGGCACATTTATGAAAGTCCCCAATGCTCCTCTTGGGCCCTGGGTCTCTGCCCTACTCTGAAACAAGCTGCCAGCACTTGGGACCGTTCCAGCCTCCCTCCAGGGCCTGAGCTTGGGGACAGCAATGTCAGACACTATCCAAATGCTGCCTGGGAGCCAAGCCACGGACAGATTCAAATATCCTGCCTCTTTCAAAAATGTGACGCATTTCTAATTTTAAAATAAATCCTTTATGAAATAAGTGGTTGGGGAACAGTCATTGACTTGGACTGTAGCTAGTGCAGAAGGACTTAAAAGACATGCAGTTGCCCGGAAACAGCTGCCCAATGCGCTAGGATTTTGGGGATTTAGGGGAGAGTTGGTCTCTAATTAGGTAACTAGAAACAAGCCCTTTCCCTGGGGAGGAAAGGAAATTGCAGTAACTGTCAGCTGTACTCTGCAGAGGAGCCAGTGTAGGTACAGGAAAGCTGCTGGGTCTCTGCCACAGCTGCACAGAGCCCCTTTTCCCCTGCAGAGTACACATCTGGGTGTCACAGAGCAGCAGGAGGCAGGAGCCGTGGCATCTCCTTCCCAGGGAGAGGCCCTTCGTGGAGCCTGCCCCGCGGCTGCCGCCTAGCAGCCCCGCACCCTCTGCGCGGGGAGCCGAGGTGAGGTACTGGGGAGCCCCGCGGGCAGAGCAGCTTTGCGCAGCAGCTACTGCTGTCACTCCAGAAGCTCTCTGGGCGCTAGATCAAAGCTGTGGCCAGGCTCATGCACTGAGCGGAGCCCGTTTGCGGCCCGGTGCAGAACGCAGCAGGTTCGATTTCAGCCCTGTGCCAGTCTCCTGCTAGAAATGAAGGGCCAAAGGCTGAAGAAGGCCATTCATTTACCACTGGCTTCCAGTGGAGCAGAAGCTGACTGGAATAACCCCCAGGCAAATGGTTTTTGCCAGAACTGGCTTGCTTTCTCTGGAAAACAGCACTAGGCCAGGGCTACACCAGGCAGGAGTAGACCCTCACCTCCATCCTCGCAGGCAAGGCACAAAAAGGTGTACGAATGCATCCATCTCCCACTGAGCCCCCTGCCTGATACCCCGATAGCCTGTACCCCGCTGCCACCACAGCTCCCCGCGTGCTTGCTCACTCACACGGGTCGCTATCCCTCCACAGGTGACCACCTCCTCATACAGCTCGTAGTCCGACRTGCAGCGGCTGATGCTCTTCTCACAGCCCTGCCAGGCTCCCCTGGCCTCCTCTAGCTCTACTGCTTCCTTCAGATCATCCTCTAGTGTGATCAGGGGCCTGGGGACAAGTATCAATGCAGAAGTAACACCATAGCCCAATGGCGAATACCCAAACAGACACTTTGTATAGAAGGACTCAGTAGAAATGAGACTCCTGCTTGGAACAAATTTCCAAGGCCACATGTAGATGTCCAGCAAGCCACTGTCACCTTTTAGGAGCAAAAAGGGGCAAAACCAGCTTTTGACAAGACAAATTCATCAGTTGACTCTGAAGGCAGCAGAAACATGTCACTTCATTCCAAAATAAACAAAACCTTCACTCTCAGGGGTTGAGCAACCCCCTCTTGGAGTCAGCAGCATTAGCAGACTAATGCCCAAGACGAACTACCTCCCTCTGGCACGCACCTACTGCGTCTGTTGCACTGGGTGAGATCAGCCAAAACGGGGGGTTCTGGAGGGCAATGAAGCTTTTTCTCCAAGGTTTCTTTAGCGAGGCGTCCAGTCTCACTCCTAAGCACAGCCTGGATAGTCTTTCTTGGAAGGAGGTAGTGTACGAGGGAAAGGACCTGCAGTGGCAACAAGACAAGACCTGGATCTCCTCCCAACATGCCTGCACTCATGGAAAAACTCTTCTCCACAGTCAGTGCTAAGCACTGAGCCCTTGGGTTTCCACTGCCACAGCCAACCACCTGCCTTACGCCATCAGCAATAGACTTGCCAGCCTCACCGGGACCTGCCCGGCCAACACCTGCCCAAACGGGGAGCCTGGGTTTCATTGCAAAAAAATACCGAATCTATCAAAACCAGCCGGGGAAAACCATGCTGCTGCCCTCAGCTGTGCYGCAGTTGGCAACAGCAGTGTGGGGACATGCTCCTCTTATCACAGCCAGCTGCAGGAGGGCTTCTGCCCTGAATTAGGTTCAAAGAAACAGGAAAGTGAAAACAAGCAGCAGGAAAAATGCCTTCCTGATGGCTTTAACACATTAATGTTGTAAAACTCAAGCTATAAACATTATTGCTTGACTTGGACCTGTACCCTGGTAGGACCCTTGACTCCAGCTGCCGATTCCTGATGCAGAACAGAAATGCCACGCTTGCCCCAAACTGCCTAACAGATAGCCAAGGCAACAGGCTGGGAGGGCATCGGGAAGCGGTGCCAGGGTTGTACCTCGCTGTCAGTGGGGTCAAGCCACAGACTTAGCGCAATATCCTCCTTCGCACCCTCCACGCCGCCCCGGCACACACGGGTCCTGGCCCAGCACAGGTAGTACAGCGGTTTGTGGGGGTCATGCTCGATGGCCGCAGAGAAGCGAGCTTCTGCCTGCTGGTACTGCCTGCGAGGGGACAGGGGAGCGCGCTCCGCAGCCTGGCACACCACGAGCCCCCCAGCGCCATGGGAGACTGCACCGACCCTCTGCTCACCTCGCCGCTAAGTCCTGCTGGCCCTGCTCATGAAGTACCATCGCAATCCGTCTCCGTACACCCCAGTCCCCCGGGCTCAGCTCCAGCGCCTGCTGGTAATCTGCTAGTGCATAGGCCAGCTCCCCCAGGCGAAGGAAGCAGTCTGGAGCGAAGCAATGTCAGCATCTCAGGAGATGGGAGCAGCTGGGATCCAGCTGCCTGCCCCGGGCTTTGTCTAGAGCTCTCTGCACCCGTGGGAAGCATGAGCACCTTGTGTCCAGCCCGCCCCAGCCACAAAGGTTGCAGAGTCATTAGACAAATGCTCAGTGCTCCAACAGTCGGGAGACGCAGCCCAGTCTGGAAGCGAGCAGCCGTTCTCGGCTGCACCCCGGCAGAGACCACGCGGAGAGCGAGCAGAACCACCAGTGGCAAATCCCAGCACACACGGCGGGAGGCAGAGGGACGGGGGCGTAGCAGAGCCACACCAGGGCTCCCACACGCAGCACAGGGCTCTCCCTGGTTGAGCGCGGCCACCCCAACTCCCCTCATTCTGGAGTTCATCAGCTCTGCCCGCAGCTCCTGGTAGCTCTCCCCACTGCTCACAGGAAAGGTATGTCCAAGGGCACACGGCTGTTATCTGCAGGCACTTCCCTGAGCCGGGAACAGGACCAAGGGAAAACCCAGGTGTCCTAGTTCCCACTTCAGCTGCCGTTCCCTAACGCAGGGCCACAGAGCGGGGCCTTCCCCTGCAGACGCTCACTGCCCGAGTGCCAGGTGCTGCTGTTTGACACTGCACAACTGCACAGCCCTCATCCTCGGGACCCTGCTCCGACCCCCGGACACACTCAGCCCTGGCCCAGCCACCTGCCTCCTCTGTTGACGTAGAGGCCCTTCTCCCTCTTCTCGTCTCGCAGAGCCTCGCCAAGGAGCCTCACAGCCTCATCGAAGAGGCCCAGGGCGTAGCAGCGCACAGCGCAGTCGTTGTGGGTGAGCACCAGCTGCCGCCAAGCCTCCCGGGCCTCAGGGCCCCCCTCAGCGCCCAGCTCCCTCGCCCTGGCAAAATCCTCACAAGCCGCGCTGAAGTTCTTCAGCCATCGGAGGAGGGTCCCTCTGCGAGAGAGGGACAAAACCAGCAGAGCTAAGAAGCCAGTGGCGCCAATCAGCTGCAGCCAGGACCAGGGCAACACACTCACTACCTCAGGATGAAGAAGTCGGCAGTCAAGGGATCATTCTCAATGGCAAAGCTGATCTTGAGCAGGGCTCCTCGCAGGTCCCCGCACAGGGCCTTCGTCACCGCCTCAGCCTTGGCCTCCTGGCCTCGTCTCAGCAGCCTCTGCTTCAGAGCTTGGGCAGCTCCATGCTGTGGCTCCAGCTCCAGGGCCCGCTGGATGTCCTGGTGACACAGGGCCAGCTACCCAGGAGATCAGGTACCATCAGGGCCTGGCACTCTCCAGAGCATCTCCAGGCACCAGGAGGTCACCCAGGGTCCCTCACACAGATCTGGCCAGTCCAGAGTTCAGTGTGACCCAAGTCCACCAGGGCTTTCTGAYAGACACAGCTCTAAACCCCAATCTCAGCAGGGCAGGAACCACCTCACCCAACAGGCCATGAGGGGACATCATTGCTGACAGAGCACGGGTCAGACCAGGGTCCTCCCATGTCTCCTGCTTCCCTGGTACATCACAGCTCCCTGCACGAAGGCATCCCATAACTTCAAATCCAAACAGCTTCACCCAGTCGAGGCTGCTCCAGATGCCCCAGTGGAGGGGAGCAATGTCCCCTGGCAGAGAGCCCCTGAGCAAGGCTGACAGCATTGCATCCCCTTGCCACACAGGGTGGGAGGGACCAGAAGGGCCGTACCTGCCCAAAGCGCTCATAGAACGAGGCACGGAGCACGTACAGATCAGGGTTCCTCACATCTTCCTCCAGATCTCTGTTAACCATCTGGAGGCACTCCGGGAACTTGTTGAGGGCAGCAAGACACATGATGCTGCAAGACAAGATGGGCAAGGCTGGAGGGGAACCCACAGCAGCACCAGCCCAGATAAACGGCTTTGTGCCACCTCTGTTTTACCTCCTCTGGCGAAACACCCTGCGGTGAGGCTGCAGCTCAGCTGCCCTTGTGAAGGCCTCCAGGGCCTCACAGTAGAGCTCCTGGTCCAGCAGACATCGACCCTGCAGAAACACCCCACCAGTTGGCCACGGGACAGGACCACGGATAGGGATAGGGAAGTGGTGGCTCACTTGAAGGTCAAGGACCAGGGCCAGGCGTTCCAGGCAGGGCTGCCACTGCGCAGGAGCCAGGATAAGCGCCTTCCTGAAGTTCAGCATGGCCGACTGGAAGTCACAGAGCTGGAGGAAGGCCTCTGCCCGCTGCTGGTACAGCTCTGCCTGCACCATGGACACCCTTAGTGCATGCTGCCCCCAGCCTAGCCCTGCTCAAGCTACCCAGGACCAGCCCAGCGAGAGGATAACACCACAGCGAACAGCATCCTGGAGCCAGACACTGGCGTCACAGCTGGCCTGAGCCGTGCTGCCTCCCATCCCCTGCTCCCAGCCTGAGGAGTCTGTCCCCCGGCCCGGTGGGGATCCTTTACCCTCTGTGGATCCAAGCTGATGGCTTTCGAATAGCAGGTGATGGCTTCCTCCCACTGGCCATGTGAGGAGAAGTCCAGCCCTTTCTGCCAGCTGCAGAGAAGAAAAAAGTCATAAGCTAGGTCCAGCCACATGCTAACAGGCTGGGGGAGCATCATGCAGCCTCCACCAGGAGCTGAATCAAGCCCTGCTCCATAGGCAGAGCCAGGGCCCACCCAGGCCTGGGGGTGGCCAGGGGACCACATGACCTCACTGCCCAGATGTCCCCTCAGGACCTGACCACTGCCAAGGACAGTTTGAGAGTGGGACATAACAGGCACAAACAAGGGAAACATGGGGACTTACTGCTCCTGCATCCTGTCCCGCACAATCACAGGGAGGTATCTCGCCTCCCTGGGGCCCTCAATGCTGTGCAGACACTGGCTGGGCCTGAAGATCCTCTCCAAGGACTTCTCCCAGCCTTCCTGTAGCTGCTCTTCTGGCACCGCAGTTGCAAACAGCTCCCCTGCCTCCATCTCTGTCCCACCTGGAGGGACAGTGCTGCTGCTCACACACTCTCCCCAGGTGACCTCGGTCCCCAGCCCCACTCTCAGGCCCCAGTAACCCCCCCACAGCTCACTCTGGCTTTGCTCCTTCCACTTTGCCCCCCACCCCCGGGCCCCAAAACTCCTCAAACCTCCCTGTTACCAGGCTGGCTCTCAGCAGCCCTGGGGGCTGGGGAAGGAGAGGTCTCACCTCGCTCTGCCCAGGCAGGGCCAGCCGCCTGGGGCCCCCCTGCTCCGAGCCTCTCCCAGCCGGCCACCTCCCGGCGTTGCTAGGCAGGAACGCGGYGGGTGCAGCCCGGGCAGGAGCCAGGGCACCCCGGGAGGGGGGCAGCACAYGCCCCGCCACCCCCCAGGCTCACCCACATCTCAGAGAGCATCCCAGTGACCCCCAGGATAGGGGAGAAGGGGCAAGGGAAAGGCCACAACACCCCTGACAAGGGCAGATTCACAGTCGAGGTGCTGCAGCACCACCTGCTCCCATTTTTACTCCCCACCCCAACCCGAGGCCCCACGGGGCGTCCCGCGGCCGGGCCCCGCCAGCAGGCCCGGGCACCTAGAAGGCGGCTGGATGTATTTGCCCAGTGCCACAACGTGCGGGGTGGCCGCTTCAGGGCAGCCCAGGGCCGGGAAGGGGCCGAGCAAAGCGAGGTAGCAGCGGTTGGCTTGACCTCGACACAGGCTGCCCCAACAGTTGGGCCTCAACCACCGGAGAGGGGATGCGGGGCACCCCGGGGCAGGGGGACAAGGCGCTGGACACCGAGGAGCCATCGCAGAGCAGGGACGGGACGGGACGGGACGGGACGGGACGGGACGGGACGGGACGGGACGGGACGGGACGACCCTCACCCCCATCTCGCCCGCAGACTAGCCCCAACCTCGCCCGCCCTTAAGCAAGATGGCGGCTCTGCCCTTAAGCAAGATGGCGACAGCGCGCGGGGC
>NW_020447863.1:669717-684644 GCF_003343035.1 Apteryx rowi | reverse complement strand
GGGAACCCTGGGGGATCGGGGCTGGAGGGGATCAGGTCTGCAGAGGATTGGGGCTGAAGGGAGTGGATCTGGGGGAGCCCTGGGGGATCGGGTCTGCAGGCGATCTGGTCTGGAGAGCAAATGGGTCTGGGGAAGCACCTGGGGGATCTGGTCTAGAGGGGATCGGGTCTAATGGGAAGCAGATCTGGGGGATCGGATCTGGAGGGGAGCGGGTCTGAGGGAGAGCAGGAAGCACCTGGGGGACGGAGCCGGGGGGAGCCCGGCTGATGGCCGGCGGTGGCGCGGGGCAGGTGGCAGGCCTGGGCAACTACGGGCTGCGAGGGACGCGGCACAGCGTGGGCATGGCCGTGCTGGACCGGCTGGCCGGGCGGCTGGCGGTGGCCGACCGGTGGCGAGCGGACGGGCGGTGCTGCGCTGACGTGGCCGTGGCCGCGGCACACGGCGTGGAGCTGGTGCTGCTCAAGCCGCGGAGGCTGATGAACCTCAACGGGCTCAGCGTCGCCAGCGCCGGTGAGCGGCTCGGCAGCGTCCCCGGGGACCAGCCCGAGGGGGCTCGCAGATCCCTGGGATCCCGTGGGGCTTCTGCTACCTTAGCCCAGGGCCCCGCTTTCTGCCCTGGGTCTGCCGTGCCCCTCAGACGCCCCTTGCAGGGGTTTTCTCTGTACAGCCACCTCCCCTCGGCTCGTAGCTCCTCCTGGACACGGTCCCCAGCTAGCTGCTGGGTGGCCCCGGCAGTGCAGGGGAACCGGCCAGTTGCAGAGCAGCCCAGGCTCCTCCACGCACCACCACGCCACCAGCCCCCGCGACAGCCCTGCCGTGTCCCCTGCCCTGCGGCACAGGGTCCCTGCAGCCCCACTCTGTGGGCCTGGGGCGCAGTGAACCAGTGTCCCCCTCACTTTTTGGGCTGTATTTGYGTTTCTAAAGCCAAGATGTACAACCTGAGCCCGGAAGACATTTACCTGGTTCACGATGACCTGGACAAGGCGCTGGGGAAGGTGGCCATCAAGCTGGGAGGCAGCGCAAGGTATGGGGGGAGAGGGAGGGGAGAACAGCAGCGTCCCAGCGGCTCTAAGCCACTCCGGGTGGCCCAGGCTCTGCCTGTGCGAGCTGCTTTGGGGCCTTGCCCTGCCCCTATGGGCACCAGGGCAGTTCCTGGCCCCATACCGCCAGCCCGCCAGTGCTTGCAGCCCCCCCAGCGCCAAGCCCTGGGCCTGATCCCAGCTACAGAGGCAACAGCTGGCTGTTTGGGCAGCCTCTCAATTCCTGCCCTGGCAGAGAAAAGGCAGGAAGCCTCCTGGAGACGGCTGTGAGCTGGATCCAGCCCATCAGCTGCACCACATGGACTTTATATAGTACTCCAGGGCCCAATGCCTCCACTCCGCCAGCCCAGCATCAGCTCCTGAATCAGCCCCGAGACGTTTAACTTAGGAACTCTTCAGCTGTGGGCTGGGGTGCCGATGGTGCTGGAAACTGCTCCTATCCTGGTTGCAGCAGGATTGCTCAAATTCAGCAGCTGCTGCCCAGAAGGATGCTGGGCCACGGCGCTCAGTCGCACGTGCACCAGCTGCAGTAAGAGCCGAGATGCCCAGAACGTGCTGTCCCAACCCTGCTTCCCCTCGTTCCCCCCACAGCCGGCCCCTCTCAGCCCCAGGGAGCTCAGACGTGCCTGCAGAGTTAGGGCACAGGAGCTGCACCCCCAGGTTGGGACAGACCACGGCCCAGAGTCCCTGCAGCGAGGGATCCCAAGCACCATCCCGTGGCGGGGGGGTCTCTCACAGACTAACGGTGGGTTTTGTTCTTCCCTCCCCAGGGGACACAACGGGGTCCGATCCTGCATCAGCGCTCTGCGCTCCGACGTGAGTGGGCTCCTGGGGAAGGGGATCTGTCCTGCCCCTGCCTTGGTGCTGGCTTGCCACCCCCCGCGCCCCTCGGACGAGCCCCAGCCCCCTTCCCTCCACCCCTGTGCTCGCCCCCCCCTTCCCTCTGCCCCTGCTTCCCAGAGGGCCTGATGTTGGCTTGGCCCCAGTCGAGGACATGGAAACAATTAGCTCAAGTGGATCCGCCTGGCCTGGCAGGAGCCTGGGGCCCAGCCGAGCCYGACAAAAGCCTCTTCCCAAACTCCTGGTTTTTGGAACAGGGCCTGAAACCACCCCAGGGGAAGGTGGGGAGGCCCGTTTCCCTCACTGTCACCCAGGCCATCGCCCCCCTGCAGCACTGTCCCTCGTCCCCTCAAGCTGCTCAGAGCTAGCTCCAGGGCCTCCGGGCTCCGCTCCCGACCTCTGTGCCAAGGGCCCACAAGCCTCTGCCATGCTGATGTGCCTGGGGGCAGCTCCCCTCTCAGCCTGGCCCCTTCAGGTGCCTGCTGGTGGGGACCAGCCACCAGCAGCTCCTCCAGTCGCTCCTTCTTCCTCAACAGGAGATGACACGGCTCAGGGTCGGCATCGGGCGGCCGGAGGGCGGAACGACGGTGACCTGCTACGTCCTGGGCCCATTCAGCAGCAGGGAGCAGGAGATGCTGCAGCAGGTCCTGGCCCAGGCAGCCACTTGCCTGCTAGAGCACATCCTGCAGAGGAGAGCACCCAGGGGAGAGCCAGGGGACAGGGGGTGACGCTAACCCTGGAGGACCTGTGTGGCTGATGGCTAGAGCACTCTGGGCTCTCCTGGGTGACCATGGTGCTGAGCAGAGCGGGGTTTGCCAGGCGTCCTGGCAGGACACTAGGACAGTCCCAGTCCAGCCCCATTCTCTTCACCTGTACGGATCCAGGCAGCTCCTCTCCTGCACAAACCTCTGCGATGGCTTTATAAGGCGGTTTTGCACAGACGTGAAATAAACCCACAGCCCCAGCTCTGCCCTGCTCCTTCTCCTGCAGGGCTGGGTCCCGTTGTGCTCTCCCCTGCGCCACCAGCTGAACTCCGGCTGTCCCTGACTGCTGGGCTGGTCCTGGCTGGAACTCTGGGCATCGTCCTGTCCATCTCATGGACTAGAAGTTGTCATTGGCTGTAGACACAGTTCAAATGTGACAGATAGCCTTAGAGAGCCCAACCGCGTCCCCTCAAATCCATGTTCCTGTCCCTGTTCCCCCAGCCCRGGCTGGAGGGAAACTTGCAGAGGGGAACGGATGAGTAGCAGGAGCCAGACAGCCCCTCTGAGGGCTCCCCCAGCTCTTCCTGGTGTCTCACCATCAGGCTGCGGCAGGGGCATGGGTGGTTCCAGAAGGGGTAGCTTGTGAAGGTGGCCGGAGCCTCTCAGTCTAGGCATGAGGTGGGTCACAAGTAGCTGCATCTTGAAGGGCACCTTGCTAGAGATCCCAGAGAAGTCTCTTGGGGGCAAGACTGGATGCACCTGGCTAGAGCTGCAGGGCCAGAGGGGAGAGGAGACACTCAGGGAGGGAGGGGATGGAGGCAATGTGGCCCCAGTGTGCAGGGTTTGACCCCTGCAGAAGGGGCCTGAGCAGGGCCCTGCTGAACGTGCCAGGAGGAGGAAGGCTGCATGCATGCGGGAGAGGGATGCAGTGTACCTCCTTTTGGGTGCGTTTAGCTCATGGGTCTTGCTATCCTTCAAAGCCAGCAGCTCCTGCGTCATCAGCCTGTTCCGCAGCATGGCCCAGCGCTGGGATTTTCCCCTCTTCTCCAACGGCCTCTGCACAGGAACAAGAGGGAATTGGCTGGGTGCCTGCTGCGATAACCCTTGGGCTCCAACCCAGCAGGCTACAAGGCAAAGTCACTGGTTCCAGTGGGATCYTGGGGGCTATTTCCTGCTCAGGAAGATGGGATCGCAGCCATACAGAGAGGGAAGAGATGCAGGGTAGGGCACAGCTCTGTGACCGCAACTGGTGTGGCTGGGGAGGGAACATCATGTCCTGGGGCTCAGCCCCAGGGGCTGCAGCCTCTCACCTCCCTGMGGTCCCTGCTGCTAGCGCTGCTTTTGCTCAGAATACTCTCCATGCTCCCCATGTGCTCCATCTCTTTTGAGGTCCTGGGCTGGCGCTGCTGTTCAGACATCATCTTCCCCACCTTTGCCCGTGAGTCCTCCTCCTCCTCACAGCTGTGGGAGCAGAAAGGACAGGCACATGCATGGCCTGGAGCAAGGGAGCCACCAGCACCCCATGTCRCATCTAGCTTTGAGGTGGGCAATACCATGGAGGTGCTGAGCCTGGCCAGGTTGGGGGCAGAGTCGGTGCCCCCCTCATGCCCAGGTCTGCCTTTCCTTGCTTCCTCCACTCCARCTCTTTGCAGCTATTTCTCCCTCAGGAAAATGCTAATCTTAAGGGCTTTAGAAAAGGTGTGGGGGGGGGGGTCCCCTTTTGAGTGTTGTGTCCCTCTTTTCACCCTCATGGTGATTTTCCTGTTCTGACTTCTGTAGGCTCCAAAAMCACTTTGACTTCGTTGAAAAACAGTGGAAATAAAGAGCCGCCTGGAATTTTATACCTCACCAACACATGAGATCTGCTCTCACTGAGCTGAAGCAATTGGCTGGGAAGTTTCAGGGTTGTCTCACAGTTTTGGAGTTAGATTTTTTTTTTTTCTTCTCCAAAACACTGGAGTTTTCRACAGATGGGGAAATTCTGGCTCCTCCTGGCAAGAGCTGTTATAGGTCTCATRCCAGACAAGGCAGCCCAAGGAAGAGTTTCTCCCCCCAGCACTGCTGCTTCCCAAAGGCCCTGGGCTCTGCTTGGCAGGTCCTGTCCAGGCTACTAGCCTGTGAGGTCTGCTGGGTGCAGCGCCGCAGAGCGAGCAGCCTCTCACCCACCTCCCAGGAGGCACTGGAATGGACCTGGGAGCCTTGCTGGGTCACACATACCGCAGCGCCGCTGCTGCTTCCTTCAGCTGCTCCAGCTGGCACTGGACCTTCTACCTCGTCTCGTCCCCTAGCCCCTGCAGCATCTCACATAACGTGGTTAGCGTCGAGATCACCTGCAACCAGGAGACAGGCAAAGAGGCAGAGGACAGATGTCCCCAACCTCCCATCACCTTTCCACCCTGCCGTGCCACCCTTGCCTACACTCACTTCCCCTCCCACACACACTGTCTCCCCACTGCAAAGCTGCTCCAGTGCTCAGAGCACCCCAATACCGGCTTCCCAGGGAGAGGGGGATGAATGCTGCACATGGCTATGTCAACCCCTTTGCTCCCCAGCGATCCCTCCCYGGGATGGGGGCTGGGACCTTGTGGTTGCAGACCATGCGCCTGGCCATCTCTTTCTCCCTGTCCTCCAGGAGATCCACTTGGATCTTCAGGTCACGCATGACCACCTGGAGCTGCTCGTTATCCTTCAGGAGGTCCCTGTTGCAGTTGTTCAACCTGCCCAGCTGGGCTCTGAGGGCTGTGTTCTCCTGGATGACCTGTTGGATGGTCTCAGACATCCTCCTGTGCATCTCAGCTGCCAAAGCATCCACCCGCTGCTCCATCTCCTTCATCAGGCTGTGAAGAGAAGGGGGCACAGCCCCCCAAACCGTGGGTGAAACCCACCTCTGCAGGGCTAAGGCTGCAGCTACCCCCAGGTGTACCCACCACCCTGCCAGGATGGAGGCTCACTCCATCCCTCGCAGCACTTTCCCAAGCACCTCCATGTCACCCACTCTTCCAGCCCTGATTCTCCTGATGACCTGGGCAGCCTGGGAAAGCATTTGCCCACATCCCCAGTTGCAGGGAAACTGAGGCACAGTAAAGTGACAGGAACAGGCAGGAGCAGGGCTTGGGGAAGCCTCTCATCTCCAGACAGACCTCTCCTTGTCCAGCATTGCTTTCTGCTCCAGGATCTTGACTATGATCTCATGCTTCTCCTCTTCCTTTTTCAGTTGCTCTTCCAGCRATGTGATTTTGGCCTTGAGCTCTCCGTTTTGTAACCTGAGCTCTTCCACCTGCTCACCTGCCAAAGAGACCCCGAGAGGTCCCTCCTGCCGGACATGCTGCAGGGTGCCAACAGCCACGGCAGTGACGACGCTCACAGCGAGCTGGAAAGCTGCACCCACCCTGAGGACCGTGGCAACCAGGGTCCCCTCAGCACCCACCCAGCTGCTAGTCCGATGCCGAAAGGGGCACCCAGGTGCCAGGCAGGGGTGGAGAGAGGGTGGCACTAGGGGCCTGGAAGGGAGCTCGGATCTCCCCCAGCTCCCCTGGACAAGGGTTGGTTGCAGCATTTCTAAGGAAACTGCTCCTCCACCSCAGGCAACCCTTGGTTTTCAGCCGAACATTGCCCTGCGGGGCATTTGCTTGCTCCGGAGAGCTGAGGTTTAGCACCACACAAGCAAACGCCTCCCCTCCGAATCTGGCCACAGACCCAACACGGGCTGGTGCCCAGCAGGTCTCAGCTGCACGCGCTGGTGCTCAAGCTGCTGTTGGGCTTTTGGCTCCAGGGCCAAAGCCTCTGCTGGAAACACCAGCACAGGGGAAGCACTTCCACCAGCGGTGCCCGGGGAAAGGAGAGCTCTGCAGAAACACCACCCGCCTTTCCAGCCCCGAGCCTACGCCTGCGCCCCGGCGTCCTCCTGGCTGTGTCCTCCCGCCGGCACCAAACCCACCCTGACCTCAGCCCGGAGCCCCCTCCAGGCGCTCCGCACCGGACGACGCGGGACGCAGGGGGGGGACGCGCAGCCTCGCACGGGGAGGCTCGGCCTCCCCCGGCCCCGAGGAGGAGCCGGGGCCGCGGCGAGGCGGGAGGGGAGGGCAGGCCCCCCGCGGCCCCCCGCACGTTACTTAGCAGCGATTTCTCCACCGTGAGCTTTTCCCGGAGCTCCTGGGCGAGGCGGTACACCTCGGCGAGCTGCGCCTCCAAGGCCTCCCCGTGGGGCTCGCCAGGCTCCTCCGGCAGCGGCCGGCRGTCGCGGAGGGCGGCGATGCTGTCCTCCCGCCGGCACAGGGCCGCCGGCAGCGCCTCCTCCACCTGCCGCTGCTCCTCCAGCGCCCACTCCGGCTTCTCCAGCGGCACGGCCTGCCCGCTCGCCATCGCCCGCCCGGCCACGCTGTGCCGAGGGGGGCCGCGGGCGAGGGGCACGACGGCTGAGCCCCAGCCCTGCCGCCCCACCAGCCGGCAGCAGCCTCCGCAGCGACGGCCCCAGCATTCCGGCCCCAGCATTCCGGCCCCGGCAACGCCACGCGGGGCTGCCCGGCCAGGCCCGGTGCTAGCTCGCAGGGGTCATCCCTGCATCCTCCTGCTACAGCTCCAAGGACAGGGGTGGGATGTCCTGGGAGGGCGAGGGAAGCACGGCCACGCGGCGCCACAGCAGCTCCCTCCTCCTCCTCCCACCCCGCTTTCCTCCCGCCCTTCCCCCTGGATGGGTTTTGCTCCCCGGTGGACCATCACCTGCCAAGGGACCGCCAGGCCCTCRCCGAGGGACACGATGGGGAACGCCACGTGGGGCAAGGCCGCGCAGTGGAGCAAACCCCCCCGGCACGGCAGCTCAAAAAAAGTCTGGTTTAATCCTCCCTGGGCTTCAGCCCCAATGTGACACCGGCAAGGGACAAGCCCAGATGGCAGCAAGGGACAAAGCCTGCCACCTCGTGAGCGTCCCCCCTTTCTCCAGCACCTGCAGATCCACGTGCAACGTCCAAGGAGTAACGAAAGAACGGTAACATACAGCCCGCGCCCCGGGCTCCACCAGCAGCCGGCTCTCGGAAGAACAACCCCCAAAGTCCAGACGGGCAGGAGACGGTGGAGTTTCGTATTGCTCTGGACTGTCCTTCCCTCCCAGGGAGATGTGTCCCCAGGAGGGATGGAGCGTCGTGGTCCACAGGTCCACAAGTCCCTCCGTCGAGCACGGAAAGAGTTCTGGGGTCTTGCTCAGAGCCCATGGGACAAATCCTGCGTCGGGGCCTGATGTGCACAGTTTGARGGACCCCGGGGGGTCCAGCCAGGGCGGCTGAGTCGCTCAACCACGAACGGGCAGGACCAGCCATGGGGCAGCAGCCTGCAACACTCCCACCTTGGTCACGGTGCCRCGTCCCTAGGGAGAAAGGAAAAGCACCGCGTTAGTGGTTAAGGCCAGGCTGGCTGCAGAGGGACAACCGACCCCTGCCACCCCTGTCAGCCCTGCCTTCGATCCCGGAGCCACCRCGGCGCTCGGTGCCAGCAACCCGCCGCGGGCAATCGCCTGCCGAGCCCATCGCGCCGGGGCTGGAAGCTCTTCCCACCTTCCCACTCTCTTTGGCTCCTCCGCCAGCCAGCCAGGGTCACTTCGCACGGCCGGCGTGAAAAACCAAACTCCCCGGACGCCGCAGCATCCGCCGCCCCGGCTCTGCCTCCGAGGGGGCCCTGGCAGCCCCGACCCCGGGAAGGAGCCACCGGGTGCGAACCGGGATCCTGCCGGCTTGCTAACCCCGGCACCCCCGGGCTGCCCCGGCCCTCTGACGCGTTCGCGCCTGGAGGAACGGCCAAGGGCGGATTGCTTCGCAGCCTCCCCCGGCCTGGCTGCTCCCGGGGCGGCTGTCGCTGCCAGCACTAGCAACCTCAGACAGCAGGACCGTGTCAGGGGAAGCGTGGCCCAGCGTTAACCGTGGCGGCGCCGCCGGCGGGCGCAGCAAACGCTGACGCCGGGACGCTCGTCTCCCTGCATGGTCTCCCCTGGGAAACGCGGACCTCCCGTAATACGTGCGGGAGGGCGAACAAGGACCAGGACCTTCAGGGTGAAACATGCCCCTACGAGAGGCCCCAGCACTCTTCAAACTAGGGTGGCTTTTGCAGAAGGTGACAGAGTTTTATCCCTTCCTTGCTCGACTGATGGGAGAGAGGCACGGAGACGGGAACAGCAGGAATCTGGTCTCCTGGTCCCCTCTAGCCCCACTCAGGACACCTGGGTCCCCAGCAGGGACTGCACAGCCATGAACTGTGCCCTTGCCCTCTCTTGCCTCAGTTTCCCTGCCTGGAAGAGAAGGCGCCTTGTCTCAGCTTCCTGGTGCTTCAAGGCCAATGGGAAGAAGTCAGGCAGCAGAAAAAAACAGGAGGCTGAGATGCATCCAAACACAGTGCTCACAGGGAGATGCTTTCTGGCTGCTCAGTCCCCCACCCAGCGCCACGTGAGCCGGCAGCGAGGAGGAAGGGATCGGACACGTGTCCCGCGGCCGCTCCCGGAGGCCTCGCTCACCGTCAGAGCTCGTCGCGAGCGGCCGAGCGGATCGAGTGACCCGCACCGCCCCGCGAATCCTTCAGGGTCTTCTGCGAGCCGTTCCAGCCCGTCTTCTTGGAGTCGTCGTCCCAGATGGTGGAGGTCTCCGTGTCGCTCAGCCAGTTGGTGTCCCCGGCGTAGTGGGTGGGATGCACCAGGAGCGGGTGAGCCGAATACACCAGCAGGTCCCGCGGGGCAAAATGCCGCTTGTACTCCTCGCTGGGGAAGGCAGAGCAGACACAGGAGAACACATCCAAATACGGAGCATGGCTCAGTGGAGAGGAAAGAGCTGGAAAAGGAGGACTGACCACCTGGGGCTGCGGAAGCCACCGCCTGGGGCAGGCGATGGGCAGGAAGACGCTCGCCGCCGTGCTTGGACAAGGGGTCCCGGGGAAGGCAATGCGCCCGGCTGCACGGCCTCCTCCCTCCTCCCCGGCTCTGAGGGAACGTCTCAAACCGCGGCCAACGCGCCACGCCGGGGCCGGCCGCCTTAAAACCCGCTGCCCCCGGCCGCGGCGGGGCCAGGAGCGCTCCCCCCCCCCATCACCCTCACCGTGCCCGGGGGGATGCGGCCGGCCGGGGAGCATCGCCCAGCTCCGTGGCACGGAGGGAGCGCGGCGGGGGACACGCCAGACTCGCCCACCCCCCAAAATCACCTCTCCCCCCCCCGAMCCCGGCCCGAGGGGCAGGGGGAGCCCCTCAGCAGGGGACATGCCAGACCCAGGGGTCCCAGCGCCGGGGGGCTGCTCCCCCCCAGCCGCGGGGCTGAGATCCCGGCTCCGTCGGCGCCGCCGCCGTCCCCCCGCCCCGCGCCGGCACAGGGCCATTTTCCAGCGGCCGGCGGCCAAGCAGCGTCCGGGGGGGAATGAGCTCATGCGCGCAGATGTTTTCCTTCGGCATGAGTAACGCCGCGGAGGACGGGGCAGGGGGGGCAGGCGGCGGCAGCGGAGAAGAAACACACGTCCCTCGGCCCCGGCGGCCCCCTCCCGCTCCTTACTTGGGGTGCTTGTCGTACATGATGGGCAGGAACTCGTCCACCGGCAGCATTTTGGAGAGGGGCTCGGCGGCCAGGAGCTTCCGGGCGCCCCGGCGGGAGATGGCGTAGGCCAGGGTCCAGTAGGAGTAGCTGGCCACCACCAGGTTTCGCACGCCCTCCACGGGCGCCTCGTCCTCGGCGTTCACCTGCTTCCGGCCCAGGTAGCTGCGGGGGGCGGCGGGCGAGCCGTGAGGGCCAACGCGGGGCCCCCGGCCGCCCCCCGCGCCGCCCCCCGCGCCCCCGCCTACATGAGGTCCCAGTCCCGCTGCGCCCGCTCCAGCTCCTCCATCAGCCGCCGCAGCCGCGCCGGGAAGGAGACCTCGAAGCGCACGTCGTCCTCGAAGACCACCGACCGCTCCAGCCCCCGGGAGGCGATCTGCGGGGAGGGCACGGAGGCGTGAGCCCCGCCAGCCCGCCCCGGCCCCCCGGAGCCCCCCTCGGCGCCGTACCTCCTTCCAGACGTTGTAATGGCTGAGGAAGCAGCCCACCTCGCCCTTGGTGAGCGTGCGGCCGGAGAAGGGGTCGTAGTAGCCCGGCAGGAGGTCTACGCCCAGCACCTTGATGTCGCTGCTGTTGAGGGTGCTGCGAGGCGAGGGGCCGCGTCGGCGAGGCGCCGAGAGCCGTCCGCGCGCCCCGTCACCGCCCCCGGCGCAGGCACGCGCGCTCCCCGCCACGGCGCGGTCACCTGCCGTCCACGGCGTCCACCACCCGCGGGGCGATCTCCAGCTCCCGCAGGGAGTCCAGCATCCGCCGGCGCCGGTCCGGCCTCCGCACCAGGTTGATGAGGAAAATCTGGGGAGGAAGCGGAGGGTCCCGCCAAGGGGTGCCGGGGACGACGCGCGCGGCCGCGGGGAGCCCCCACGGGCACTGACCCGGGACACGGGGGTCCCTCGGGCACTGACCTCGTCGAAGCCCATCTTGGTGAGCGGCTTGGGCAGGAGGGAAATGTGCCTGGAGCGCTGCATCGGGGGGCCGTCCACTGCGGGGAGACGGGACGCGGGGCTGGAGGGGGCAGCCGGAAAGCCCTGCCGCCGGGACCGACCCCACCAGCAGGACCCCCGTGCAGGGGGCCGGGGGACATCCCCGGGGGTCCGCTCACCCGCAGGCGCTCACCCATGGCTTCCAGCGTGAGATGTACAAAGTTGACACGCTCGTCCTCCAGCGTCTGGTGGGCCTTCACGGGGACGTTGATGTAGCCAAAGCGCTGCTGGTTGCACACGTGGACCTCCACGCCTGTCGGATGGAGCGGGTGAGCATCTCGGGCCAACGGCCCCACTGCCTGCCCACCCTCGCGCCGCCACGACCCTCCCACGGGCCCCCAGCGCCTCACCGGCAGCCTGGCACGAGTAGGCGAAGACAATGATATCGTCGAAGGACCAGGTGTAGTTGGGGTGGGGAGGGTAGAAGGCCAGCCGGGACGTCTCCTCCTTCCGCAGGTCRATCAGGAACGTGGCGTAAACCATGGGGACAGCGAAGCAGCCTACGCGCTGGCGGTTCTTGGTGGGGAAGTAGTCGGCCGTCCGGCGGTAGTACCCCTACGACACACACCGGCGTGACGCCTCGACCATCCCACGGGCTCCTCCATCCCACGCTACAGCACACGGCAGCAAGGGGAGCCGCAGAGATGCCGTTCCTGAGGACACGGAGCAGCATGGGGCYGGGGAAAACACCAGCGGGGCTCTTCGGGGCGAGCAGCAGCCCCGCGCAGCAAGCCAGGCGCCCGCGGCATACCTGCGGCGTTATCCCGCACCAGAAGTTGGAGTAGTAGGTCTGGGAGTCCAGCATGGGGGCGACCACCGACTTGTTCTGCGCCATGAGGAACTTGAGGGTCTGGTTGTTGGTCAGGATGCTGTCCGTGTCCACAAACTAGGGGCAAAACACACATCCCCGAGGTCCGGATCTGCCGCCCTCGGCCGCAACTCCCGTCTGCCACCTCCCACACGGCGGCATTTGCCCCGGAGCTGGGGGGACCGGGATGGCTCTGGGGGGGGGGTGTCTGGGGCAGGGTCCCGCTCACCCCGTTCCCAGTTTCCTCACCAGGATGTAATCAGCCCGCTGCTCCCGGGCGAAGGTCAGAGCCTCCTGCTTGAGCCGCATGAGGTTTTCGTAGCGTTTGTCGCTCCAGTGCTTGGGACCGAGCTCGTCAGGGTAGGAGCTGCGCCGGGGAAAGCAGGGGTTAACAGCGGTCGCAGGGAACGTCTAAACTCGGTGCGCACCGCGTGCCGGCTGGCTGAGTCAGCTCAGCATCTGCTTCGCTGCGGGCTCGTGCTGGCAGCGGCCGCGCTCGGGAGCGGAGGGATTGGGTGGGTGCCCTCTCCCGGCCCCCCAGCCCCGGGCCCGTCCCTGGTCCCTGCGGGCAATGTGGCTCCGTGCGGCTGCCCAGGCAGCGAGAGGGGGAGAAATCCAAGCCCAGGGCGGCTTCGCGTCGCRGCGGCTTCCCCGGCAAATGCATTCCAGGCGGAGGGGCCGGCTGGAAACAGGCTCTCGCTGTCTGCAGCTAGGTACGGGGCCTCCCGCCCCGAGCGAGCCTGCGCCGGGGCGGCCCCGCGCCGCGCGCTGTGCCGGCGGCTCCGGAGCCTGTCCTAAACCAGGCTGGAGCCACCCCAGGCTAGAGGAGGGAGATGGAGCATCTTCTGCAAAAAGCTCGGGGGGGGTCAAGCACCCCCACGTAAGGAAATGCAACAGGGAGAGGCTGAAGGAGGAGGGGGCACAAGGCGCCGAGGTCTCACAGCCTGCATCTTGCAGCCGGCCCCTGCTCCGGGCCCTTCCCCGGCAGCCGGGCAGGGAGCGGGACGGGGCCCTGCAGCCTCACCTGGGCTCCTCCTCCGCCTGCCACTGCACCGAGTGATAGTCCTTCCCCACGGCCGCGAGCCATTCCCGCAGCATCTCCGTGGTGTTGTCCGAGTTGTGGTCCGTCACGCACCTGCGGAAGAGGCAGAGGCGTCAGCTCGGCTCCGGCCCAGCCCCGTATCCCGGCCCCAGACGGCCCCCCTCCATCCTGTGGGATTTGAGGAGGCCCCTGTCCCGAAAAGGAGTGGATGGGGCTCAGCACCTCCTCCCTACAAACACGCGTCACCGGTCCAGCGAGCAGCAGGGCGAAGAGACCAGGCTCCCGGGTCTAACGCCCGACGCACAAGGCGCCTGGGCTCCGGGTGCCTCAGTTTCCCTCCGTACACCTTTGCAAAGGCAGCCGCGAGCCAGCTAAGGGGGAAGGCGGCGTACGAGGCAACGGGCAGGTTGGCCCAGGTACGGGGGCAGGATCGATGCACACCACAGCCCCCCTCTCCAAACAGCACCGGCAGCCCGGAGCCGCAGCTGCCCCTTCAAAGGGAGCCAAACAAGTCCCTCTTCCCAGAGCTAAAAACGCTTCTAGAGTCAAGACGCTGACACCAGCAAACGAAGGAAGCAGGATTTGCTTGGAAAATTAACATGCAATTTGAAGTAATTACGACTGCGCTTGCAGGAGAGGGCACGCAGAGGGGTAATTTCTTCCAAATTACTGCCTTGCCGGCCACAGCTCCAGACGGCGCGCGCCGGCCTGGGGCCACCGGCTCTCATTTCTCCCGGGCCGAAATTAGCTCATGCCGAGCTTCGCCTTTCCAGTCCCAGCCCTGCCGCCTCCCACTCCCGACCGGCGCGGGCTGGGGGAGAGGACGGACGCTCCCTCCCCGTCCGTCCGCGCACCACGTTGCACCGACCGGCTCCAGCCCTGTTCGCCCAGGAGCCGCTCGGCGGGGACGCTCCGACGGGGCTGAGCCCCCCGTCGCGCCGGCGGCGGCCCCCGAGTCGCCAGCCCACTGCGAAGGCACCCGAGCGGCCCCAGCTCTCCAGCGGACCACGCTTTGGGGTGCCCCACAGCACCCGGGGCCGGAGCCATGGGGGGGGACCCCCCGGAGCATGGGCAGAGCCGGGGCCACCGGCTGCCGCGTGCCGCTCGGCCTCCCGCACGGGGCTCGGCGGCAGCGGAGAGATGCGCACGGATGGCAAAGCAATCGGATGCTCTTTAAAAGCGCCATATGGCCCGGCCGGCCGGGGGAGGCTCCTGGGGGCTCCGGCGGAGCGGACACCCCTCGCCGGGCGCCCAGCACCCACTGGGCGACTCCTGCCGGTCCCCAAGCATCCTTCGCCCCCGCCGCCGGGACCCTGCTCCCAGCCAGCCCCTGCCTTGCCCCCCCACCCCGAGAGCGCCCGGAGGAAAGTTTCCGATGAGCTCAGGCGGGAGGCTGCTGCGAGGACGGGCTGAGCCGGGGGGTCGGGGCCCCCGCTCCCCCCGCCACCCCCAGCACGGTAAAGGGGTTTGGGGGGATCCGTGGGAAAGGGGAGGGAGGGGGCCAAGCCCCGGGGGGGGGGGGAGGCGGCGTTTCGTGCTGATGTGGACAGGGCCCCCCCAGGCTCCCTTCCCCTCGCTGGCCCCACAGTTCCGGCAGGGGAAAGGCAGGGGGCTTCCCGCCTCCGTGGCCGGGGGGCTTCACCGTGGGGCAGCCCCCCCCCCGGGCAGGTCCCCCACCCCGCGCCTGGCGCATCGCCAGCCCCCGGAGGGGCACTAACCATCAGGGTCCCTGCTCCCCACAGGGAGTCCCGTTACCCACACGAGTCCCCTTTTCCCCCCCAGGGTCCCCATCCTCCCCTGCCCCTCCAGGGTCCCTGCTCCCTCCAAGGATCCCTGTTACCCCCCCCAAAAGTCCCCATTGCCATAGGGCCCCCCATGGTCCCTGTTACCCCCATGGTCCCTGTTACCCCCCAGGGTCCCTCCAGGACCCCCACGTCCCACAGGGTCCCCGTTACCCCTG
>NW_020447863.1:662966-669029 GCF_003343035.1 Apteryx rowi | reverse complement strand
CCCGTGGCGCCGCGGACCCGGGTGCGGCGGAGCCCGCAGCAGGCTTGCGCCCGCCACGCCCCCACCTTTTACCCCAAAAAAGAAGAAAAAAAGATATAAAACGCCCCCAATTACCCTTCTGTCCGGGTGGGACTCGCTCTCCGGCCGGGCAGGGGGGGCAGCTGGGGTTCACGGCACCCCTGCCCGCCGGCGGCCCCGCAAGCATCCCGGCGCGGCGGGTCGGCGGAGCACGCAGCCCCCCGGCCCGTCGGGGGCCCGCCGGGGACGTGGCCGAGCTCCAGGCAGCCCCGCGGCCTTCGAAACATCTGGCCCAAAGCGCTGGTTACCCGCCAGATCTGTAAACAGCGTCGGCAGCTCCCGGAGCCAGCGCGGGCMGGAGGGAGGGTGAATCCTGGGGGAAAGAGCCGCGTGCCCCGCGCCGCGGTGCCACCGGATCCCCGGAGAGACGCGGGGCTGCGCGCGGCCAAACCTCCGCACCGATCCCGCTGGCTCCGGCTCCGGCTCCGGCTGCCCACACATGGTCTTTGCCCGGCTCCCGGCGATCTCTGGAAAGGCACCAAACAAAGTGGTCAGGGAGGGCTGGGCAGGAGGGAAACTTCCCGCAGCCCCTGGGAGACGCAGAACCGGCAGCAGGAAGGGAAAAGGCGAGAGGGAAGCGGCCGCTCGCAGCCTGGGGCACGCCGGGGCCGGGATGCCGCCTTCCCTCCCTCCCTCCCTCCCTCCTTCCCGCTCGCCCCGAGGAAGCCGGCAGCTCCATCCCGGGACGGGAAAACCCAGCCCCGCGGCTCCGGGCCGCCCTTCGCAGCCCACGGAGAGGCAGRGCACGGCCGGCGCTGGAGCGGGGCCTCGTTTGCTCCCCTCTTGGCTCGTTAGCGCAGGTGTGAGGGTGCTGGGGGGCGGCAGCGCCGCTCCCGGGGACTCAGTTTCCCCATCCGCAGTCAGGGATGGGGAGACCCCGGGGCGGAGGCACCCGCAGACAGGCTCCTTCGTTAGCGGGGCTTAATTGTGCCCCGAGGGGAAGTAGCGGGGCGAAGGGGGAAACGGGTCCTTCTCCCTCCTCCATCAGCGTCCCCGGGAATGACGATGCTCCCAGGGCCGGCGGCAGCGGGATTTGCAGCGGGCTCCCGGGCACCCCGTCGGCTCCAGCGGGGGCCCCTCACCCAGCGGTGGTGCCGGGTGGCCGGGGGGGCCGGGAGAAGAGCAGGGACCTCCGCCAGGGCTGCCCGGGGGGGGGGGGGGTCCCATCCCATCCCATCCCATCCCATCCCATCCCATCCCATCCCATCCCTGCAGGCCGGGCAACCCTCCGGCCCGCGCGCAGCCGGCTGCTGCCACCTCCTGGCCCCGAGCGCCACCGCCGCCGCCGCCGGCTCGGCCTTGCTGGGACGCGGCACTGGGGCGACCGGGATCCGACACCCAGGGGTCCGACCCCCCCCCCCCACCGCAGCCCTAACCTGCGCCCCGGGGGCAGCATTACTGCACCCCGCCGTGGGGAAACTGAGGCACGGACAGATGAACTGACTAGCACACGGACGCCGGAAACAGGCTGCYGCCGGCACGAGAAAAACAGACCCAATGCCTTGCCTTGCCCAGCTGAAATCACAGTTATTCYCGTCAGAGAATAATTACAATTTTCCCCCTTTTTCTGACAAAGACGGAGGGGGGGGTGGAGCTGATGGTGCATGGGCACGGATACACCCCATGTGCATGTAACACTGCATGCCCGCACACCCCCATGCAGCCCTGCACACACACCCCACGTGCACACCCACACACATGCACACCCCACGTGCACACACACCCCACGTGCACTCACACTGCGTGCACACACTGCACGCACGCACACCCCCGTGCACACGTACTGCATGCACGCAGCCCGCAGTGTGCACACACATCCCATGTGCACACGTACTGCATGCCTACACTGTATGCACACCCCCGTGCACACATACTGCATGCACGCAGCCCACAGTGTGCACACACATCCCATGTGCACACGTACTGCATGCCTACACTGTATGCACACCCCCCCACATGCACACATACTGCATGCACGCAGCCCGCAGCGTGCACACGCACCCCATGTGCACACACGGTGCACACACACACACACACTCCATGTGCACACATACTGCATGCGTGCAGCCCCCAGTGCGCACACACCCTGCGTGCACAGACGGCATGCACGCACACCCTGCGTGCACACACGCTGCATGCCTGCGCACACGCTGCAAGCATGCACAGCTCACGCACGCACACCGCATGCACATACCGGGCTGGGTGCCTTCAGGCTCACAGCGCAGCTCACACACATTAAAAGAAATCACCTTCAGGCCACTGCTCAGCTGTGCTTTAAATGACACCTCGCAAGTGAGCTTTGGCCACACAACTAAGCAAGCGCGCGCCCATCCAGGCAGTCCCCGAAGCTAGCTGCCGGCGTGCCCGCGGCGTGGTCCCGGGGGTGACCGCTCGCCAGGCTCAGCAGGGCCGTGGCGCCCGGGGCTGTGACAGGGCCCTTGCCGGCTTGGTGGCACCTGCAGTGCTGGCAGTGACGTGAGACGCRCTGGCCCCGGCGGATGCCGTGCGGCCCCCGAAGGCAGCCCGCGCCGGGGAAGCCCCTTCCCACCGGAGCGCCTTGCCTGCTCGTTTTTAAAGTCCTGATCTTATTCAGATAGGCTGTAAAAAAATCTTTTTTTTCCTTTTTTTTCATTTTTCATTAAAACTCTCCTTGCAGACCAGGCTCCCCCCCCCCCTCGCACGGCGCGGGAGGCCTGGGATGCTCTGCACCGTGCCGAGCCAGGGCCGCGCAGCCCTGCCCGGTGCCGGCACCGGCAGGTGGTGCCCGCGGCCCGGCCGCTCCGCCGGGCGCAGGATTGGTCCCAAGCAGGCTCCCAAGCGAGAGCTGGTCCGGCCCAAGCATCCCTCTGCATCCCGCTGCAAAGAGCAGCCGGCAGCGATTCCCCACCTGGCTGCAGGAGGACGTGCCGGGGGGGCGGGATTGGGCACCCCAAATCCGCTGGGCCCGGCCCCAGCACTCGTCGGGACCGTGGCAAGCGGATCCAGAGCGGCGCTGAGCCGTGCTGGGCCCCGGAGCCCCCTGAGATGGGGGTAAAACCCCTCCTGCCCCTCGGAGACACTGGCACTGGCTGAAGTTCCTGTCGGCGCAATTTTTTTTGGAGGACTAAAGTTGCTTTTGGACCCAGGGCTGGGGTTTTCGTGCCATTTCCAGCCTCCTTTCTCCACCCCTTCCTTGAAAATTTCTGGCTTTTTCATCAAAATCTTTGAAAAGCCCTTGGTTCCCGAAACATCACATTTTTCTGATTTAAAAGGCTCAGACGTAGTTGCAGAAAACAAAAATACATACATAGAAAAAAAAAATGCAGAGTGTGTACGTGTGGGTGTTGGGGGGGGGGGTGATACAAGTCCTCCAACCTTCCAACAACCTTCCACCAGACTTATTTCKCGCGTCTAAACTGCACCTTGCAACCACGCGCCTGCCGCAGCGGGCTCGGCTCGCGCGACGACGTCTGTGCACCGGCCTGAGACCCGCCGCGCTCGTTGCACCTAACAGCCCTCCTGCAGCAGGCTGCCTGCGCCGCGGGAGCATCCGAGCCGACGGCAGCGGCTTGCGCCACCCTCCAGCTGGTGGGCAGCCCGGGCGGCCGGAGCAGCCCCGCGTCCGGGGGTCGCTCCAGGCCTCTGCTAAACCCGTCGCCCGGAGCCGGTGTTTTGCTCTCCCGGAGGCCGTGCAAAACCAGCGGTGCCGCTCGGGATATTTCTGGCACATGGTTCCCGCCTCGGCCCCAAACACACGCCGAGAAGCCCCCGTTATCCATGCGACACCCCCCCGCCGAAGCCCCCTCGCTCCCGGGCTGCGCACCCCTGCTCAGCCCCAAAATAGCRCTTTTCCCCTCGGGTTCGGACCCCTTCTGCCGGCATCGGCGCTGCCCCGAGCGGGTGTCCAGGGGGACGCGGGGCGCCTGGCGCTCAGCACCGCCGCCTGGCCTCCGGCAAGGGGAAACTGAGGAACCGAGAGGGAATTTGGGGCCGAGGGGTCTCACCAGCCCACGCACCCGCGCACCCGCGCACCCACGCACCCGCGCACCCACGCACCCGCGCACCCACGCACCCACGCAGGCGCGCGGCCGTCGGTGGGTGCCGGCCGAGCCCGGGCAGCTGGGCGGCAAACAAAGCTGCCGCCGGCACAATGTCCCTCTGTGCGTCCCCAGCTGCTGACCGCTGCGGTGGCCGGCGGCCCGGCCGCAGGCACTGAAGGGCCGTGCCAGGCCCCCGCTGGCAGGGGACAATGTTGGCAGTGATGGAGAGTAGGTATTTCAAAAGGTTTTGTTTTTCGGCTGACCCGCCGAGCCGGCGTGACCCCGCGGCCCCCCCACCCACCCGTGCTCCTCCGTCCCAATAGAAACCGGCCGCATTCCTGACCTCGGGGGGGAAAAGTTTAAAAACTCCTAGCGAGGAGACAATAACGGTGTCATGGCATTGATTTAGGAGCGACTCTTTCCATCACAAAGGCGAGACAAAGGCGCTCGGCGCTGGGAAAGGGCCTTCGGCTCCCGGCTCAGGAGCGCGGCTGCGGTATTGTGCGCCGGGAGCCGGCCTTACGGCAGGGCGGGTGGCGAGCTGGGGTCCCACCGGGTCCCGCTGGGTCCTACCAGGTCCCACCAGCTCCCACCGGGTCCCATCAGGTCCCCCCAGGTCCCCCCAAGTCCCAGTGAGTCACACCGGGTCACACCAGGTCACACCAGGTCCTGCCAGGTCACACCAGGTCCTACCAGCTCCTATCGGGTCCCACCAGATCCTACTAGGTCCCCCAGGTCCCGATGGGTCCTACCAGGTCCCATGAGTTCCCACTGGGTCCCACCAGGTCTTACTGGCTCCTAGCAGGTCCCACCAGATCCCAATGGGTCCCACCAGGTCCCATTGGGTCACACTGGGTCACAGCAGGTCCTATCAGGTCCTTTCAGGTTCCACCAGTTTCCACCAGGTCCAGATGGGTCCCACCAGGTCACACCGGGTCCCACGAGGTCCTGATGGGTCCCACTAGGTCCCAGTAGGTCCCATCAGGTCCCACTGGGTCTCCCATGGGTCCCACCCAGGTGCCTTCGTGGGGTGTCATCGTCACCGGGGGGCCCAGATGCGGCTGTGACACGGGGTCCCTCCATGTCCCCCCGGGGGCCACCGGCACTCGAGGCGCGGGGCAGCTCCGTCCCCCGGGGGCGCCTGAGCCCCGCGGCAGCTGCACCTCAGCCAGCTTTGGGGCCCAGCCGAGGGCTCCTGGAGCCACCCCAGGCCCCGAAAGGAGCTCGGAGCTGCCCCGGGCCCCCGCGCGGCCCCTGCGGCTCGGCGGGCTGCACCCGCACCCCGGCCACGTGCCATCTCCCAGTGCCGGCCCTCACCGGGGCGTCGGGGCGCAGGTGCCCCAGGGCCGAGGCACGAGGCCGAAGAGGAGGCGCGAGGGACCGCTCTGCGCCCGCCTCAAAGGGGCTTTGTGCGCCCCGGGGCGCCGCCGGCACCGGCACCGTGCGCCATCCGCCGGCACCGGCACCGCGCCGGGCGCCGACAGCACCCGCAGCCTCGCGCCCGGCGGCAGCTCCCGCTCCCGCTCCCGCACCCGAATCGCCCCCGGCCCTTGCCCCCTCCCCAGCCCCGGGGCTCAGCGAAAGCCCCCGGAAGAAGCCGGGGCAGCGCTCACGGAGGCGCCCCACTTACGGAGTCCTCCGCCCGCAGAGCTCGGCCCGCGGCTCCCGGCGGCTCGGCAGCGCGACGGGCTCTGAGGCTGCACGCAGAGGGGTTGGTTTTTTTTTTTTTTACAGGAGAAATATTTTTCTCCCGTTGCTGGACGGCTCTTCTGAAGCGAAAGCTGGAAACAAGTTCATTGGCTTTGGGGATTTTTTTTTCTCTCTCCTTGCCCTATTTTTTGTTTTCCTGGCAGCCGCCGGGAGGCAGGGAGCTGGCAAGGTGATGCTTTTTGGCAAGAGGGGACTGCTGGGGAGAGCGGCCTTCGCAGCCGGGGGGGCCTGGGAAAACCCAGCGGTTTATCCGGGC
>NW_020447863.1:660621-662906 GCF_003343035.1 Apteryx rowi | reverse complement strand
GCTCGTGCCTGCCGCGCCGTGCCGTGCCGTGCCGTGCCGGGGCCGGCCGGCGGGAGCCCGGCGGCAGGTGGAGGGCAGCGCGAGCCGCCGGCGGGCTGCGCGAGGCCGGCCGAGGTGGAAAGCCCGGTGACATCATGTTTTTTTCCAGGGCGAAATCTAATTCGCAGATGACTTCCTCCGCCGCCTGGATGCGTCCAGGCTCTACAGCAAAGAGAAGCAAATTCCTTCGAAAGGCGCACCGCCGGCTCCTGGCTCGGCCGGCAAATAGAGGGGCCGGGTCTATCCCCCCTCGCCCCCCCGGCCCCGCGTTTGGGCGCGGATACGCCGGGCGTTTTATCGCACGGAGCCCGCGCAGGCTGCCGGGCCCCGCGGCGAGGGGCAGGGACGGAGCGGCGCCCCGGGAAGCAGGTTCCCGCGCCCGCCAGGGGCTGCGGGGCTGCGGCCGCCCCGGCTCCCCAACCTGCCACGGCTCCTTTTGACTCGTCCCTGTTAATTTTGTTTAGAAACTTGTCAGGTTGGTACATAAAGGAGGGGGAAAGATCAAGCCGATCTTTTCATCAGTGTGGGAAAAAGTATTTCACTAATCCATATTTATTGGTGTAAGGAGCCGGGGGGGAAGGGAGAGATACCCTAATGGTCAGGAGCAAAGGACAGAAGGGACAGTTTAAGGCTGCCCTTTTCGGAGAGGTCACATGTCACCAAAATCTTTTGGTTGTCTTTGGATTGGTTACATTCTGTTCTCTTTTTTTCAATTGAGGTTGCCAAGCAACTGGCTAAGACCAGCCAAGATATTTTCTTTATTACAAGTGGAGCAGAAAGCAGCAAGGAGGAGAGAGATAAAAAAAAAGAAGAAGAAGAAGAAGAAGAAGAAGAAGAAGGGGAGAGAAGAGAAGAAGTTTAGACAATTAACATTTATAGGATCACATAACTTCATTAACTCGGCCGAGATTTGGGAAAGAGACTTAAAAAAAAAAAAAAAAAAAAAAAAGGCCGGGGTGGCTGGGAAGAGCATTAAGGAATTAAAGCGCGTTGAAAGGCCGGCGGGCCTGGCGGCTAAAACAATGCCGGAGCGGCCGGCAGCACCAGCGAGGGCTTTCCCCGTGCTCTGAGCRCGGCGGAGGAGACGGCTCCGGCTTCCCAAAGACGCCGCAGGTCACGGGCGACCCTTTCCAACAAGCCCACAGGCCCGGAGCTGTTGCTGATGCTTTTTTTTATTTTTTTTTCCCCCCCAAAGCCCGATTTCTTCTGATTTTCACACTCTTAGGAAATGGGTTTATTATTAATACCACTAGCGAGGAGGCGTAAGGAGGCAGGAGGGATGGAGGCGCATGCAGCACGGTCCTGGGGCCGGGCAGCCCGGCCTCGCCGGCACCCCCGGAGCCGAGGTTTCCTCCCCGGAGCCAGCATCTCCTCCCGGCTGCGGTGCGGGCAGGGGCTGCCCAGGGCTGTGGCAGCCCCGCACGCAGCGATGCTTTGCCGCGGTTTCGCCTCCCCGGGGTCCCCGGCAGCTGCGGGTGCCCAGCTTGCAAAACCCTCCAGGGCCTGGAGGAACCGGCAGAGCCGAGGGCCGGGGTTGGGTTTGCCAGCCCRCCCGGAGCCCAGGTGTCCGGGGACACGGAGCACCCGACGGTGGCCTCGTCCTGCGCTGGCCTGGGCCCGATGCTGCCCCAAAGCAGGGACCCCGTCGGCGGTCGCCTCCGGCAGGGCTGCTCCGAGCATCCTCGGGGCCGCAGAGCTGCTCTCCCAGTACGAACCATTCCCGCTCCCCACGTGGCCAGTGCCTGTGCGAGGAGGTGGGGGAGAGCGAGGAAGGGCAGGGGCAGGGACACCCCAGCGCCCCCCGGGACACCCCGGCCCCCTCGGTGACACCGTGAGCACCGAGGACTGGTGGTGGGCGCCGACAGGGTGGAGGTGGGCACCAGCCCCCCCACTTTTCCCCACAGCTGCTGGGACCCCACAGTGGCCTGGGGTCCCCGGCAGGTCGGCGCCGGGCGCTGGGTGTCTTGGGGCCCTGGGCGCCCCCGGACGAGGGAGAAGCAGGAGATGCCCCGGCTCTTTCCCGGGCCGGAGCCTGCAGCTGCTGGCCTCGCAAGTCGGTAATATTCATTAGGGGAAAACAATGAGCATTATTTATCCGTAGCACTTTCCCTGCCACGGGGGGCTGGGGGGGCAGGTGACCCCAGGGCCCCCCGGGGACCCTGCCGAGATGCCCCCCGGGCAGTGCCACCCCCTCGCCCGCAGCAGCAGCGCCAGCAGCGTCCCCACGGCTCTGGCCAGGCCCAAGG
>NW_020447863.1:638586-659297 GCF_003343035.1 Apteryx rowi | reverse complement strand
TTTTTTTCTTTTTTTTTTAGGAGGGGTAATAAGGGAGTTGATAAAATTAAACCCCTCGCCGTGCAATTTAATCGAAATCGGGATGAGAAGCATCGCGGCTGGGCTAGAAACTTGTTGGGGCCGGAGCAGCGGCTCCCTCCGGCTCTGGCAGGGCCGGGGACCGGGGCAGGAGCGCGGCCGGCGGCGGCTCCGTGCCCACTCCGTGCCGGCTCCGTGCCCGTGTGTGCTTGTTTTCCAGGCTCCAGCCGGATCCCCTGGAAGATCCTGCGAGCCCAGGACAGGAATCTCTGCTCCTGATTGTCCAAACGCAATTCTTGTGCGATGGAGACATACGAACCAAGAATTGTGTCTGGACATCTGTAGCAGAGATTTCAACTTCACCAGCTGGGCTTCAGGAAGGTGATTTGAGGCAGAAAAAAGGACCTTTCTCCCTGGACTCTGTGGACAGCAAGGTAATAATTTTCCGGGCTGCCGAAAGGTGCAGGTGCCTGTGTAAGCCTAAATATGATTTCAAGGAAAYTAAATAAATACGAGTGGCGATTCCTCACCTCTCAGCTCTGCCGGATATTTCAGTCCTAATGCGTCAAATATCCGCCGGGTCAAGCGCCGCTCACGGGATCCTCACGGGCACCTCCGAGCTGTGCGGGGAGCCAGGCCGAGCCCGTCGCCTCCCCGGGCACCGCTGGGCCGGCGGGAGGGCACCGGCACCGGCGTTTCGCCAGGGAGCCGCGGGGAAGGAGCCGAGCGCGGTGGACGGCTGCAGCTGGGCGCCCCAGCCCTGCAGCTCCTTCTCGATTTATCCTTTGATTTTTTTTCCCCCCCCTCTTAATTGCATTTTAATTTAATTTAATTCCGCGCGCCATGGTAGGGACCCCCTCTCCGTCGGCAGCCGAGGGAGGCGGTTTCCCCTGCGGGAGGGAAAGGCGAGCAGGGGATCCCCGGCTGCACGGCCCGCAGCTCCCCGCCGRCCAGGACCTCCTCCTCCTCCTCCTCCTGGCAGGAGGAAGGCAGCCCCAACCATGCAGAGGCCGCGCTGGCTGCACCGAGTCTCTGCAGCGCCGGGCAGCATCCCTGCCGCAGCGCTCGGGCAGCGGGCGAGCTCGGGCCGGGGGACCCAGCGGCGGGCGGCCAAGGGCTGCGGGAAGGGATGGCACCAGCACGGAGGGGCTGGCGAGAGCGGCAAGTGGCCCTGCTCCGGGAGGCCGCCGCTGCCGGCGTCTCCGCTGCGGAAAGGAGCCGGGCGGGAGTGGAAGCGGAGGGCTGCTGCGGTCCGACATCCTCCTGCCAGTTCCAAGCAGAGCAGCCCCCATTAAACCACGATCAGGAGGCTTTTAACAGTGAGGCATTATGACTCCGCAAGCCAAGCGACTCCGCCGGGGCTGCCAAGGAAACCCAGGAGGAGGAGGGAAGCATTGCAAGATCCCAGCAAAATTTCACCAAGAGCCGATGTAGGACAAAGCTTGAGGCAAAGAATGTTTTAAAAGACTTTTATTTCAAAAACTTTCGTTACAGGATTTTGTTGTATCCTTCTTCCCCCCTCCCCTCGCCCAGCTTCCCTCACCTCAGTATTTCTAGCTTTTCTAGCGATGATTGAGCTCCTGCTGTAGTAAAAAGCTGCCATCCATCTGGGTCTACCTGCGCTAGTAAGGGGAATAACACTTCCCAAGGAAGGAACTCATCCCATCACGAACAAACAGCTGGGGGGGGGGATGAGAACAGAATAGCCCAGCCTAAGGCAAAGACGCAGCTTAGATGCAGGGCAGGCAGCAGAGCTGAAGATGAACCTGCCTTTTCCCGCTGGGTTTCAGGCCTGTTTCAAGTCGCGCACCACGTACGTTTGCTGCTTTTCAGCTGGTTCCTACCGTCACCTGGATTCCCCCTTACTCTGCCCCGGCCGGCCCGGCGCAGGGCTCGCCCAGCAAAGCTGGCAGCAGGTGAATTCGGGAAAGAGAAGAGTCTTTGGCTCGTGTCGCTTACAAATGGAGCAAGCTGGACTCAAGTTGCGACAGCTGGATTTGAAAAAGGCTGAATATCATTTCATTACCAATAACGTTCTCTGAAGTTAATGTTTCTCAGATGAAACAGCATCGCAGTCCACGGGTACGTCTAGCTACGCAGGTCATGGTAGGGTAAACAAGCCAGAGGGGAGAAGTCAGATGAGGGAATTTTTTTGTGGCACCCTCTCCCTATCAGACAGAATAACTCATCTGTCCGGGGCAGGACAGGAACGGATCCGCGCAGAGAGCCCGCGCACGCGGCGTCAGGGCCAGCCTCCCCGAGCAGAGGCTGGGGCAGTGCGTTGCTCGCTGCAGCCACGGGAGGTCCGGGATGGGGCAGTACAGGGAGCACATCAGCTTTGAGACGGACGGAGAGCAGCCCACAGAAAAGGCGAGCCCTCTGCCCCGGCAGACCCGCTGCTCAGACAGGAATACTGCGGTCGGGCGAAACCACGTGCTCTAAAAGCCATGTATGAACACGGGTGAGAAGGACGGAGGGGAGCGCGAGGAGGACCACGGAAGAAATCCTGGTCAGCCACTGCTAGGAAGCTCACTCAGCACGTTTCAGACCTGTTGGCACCGGCGCTATCTGCTCCGACCCTCCCCTGCGCTGCCATCGTGGCCAGCAGGCTGGCCGGTCCGTGTGTCCAAGGAAACTTCTGGAAAACCGAACGGCATCTCCGTCCTAGCCGCACCGTGCACACCCACTTCCATTACGCTCGCAGGACTTCCTCAGAGCACGCAGCGAGAAGCCTCCCCTCCCGCTGACGGAAAGGGTTAAAAGCCACTCTCTTCCTTTCCGGGTCTCAGCGTTTTCGCTGCGCATTTCAAGCCCTTGCAGCTCCCCGGCCTCCCACTCTCCTTGGGCTGCTGCCGGGAGGCGTCCCGGCGTCCCCCCGGGAACACACGCCGCTTTGTCAGCAAGCAGCCGGGGCAGCGGGCACCGGCCCTACGCAGCCTCGGGCTCCGCGTCTCGCTAGAAGCAACGCAGCTCCCCAGCACTCTCCCCAGGCACAGAACAAACCGAAGGCTGATGAATTCTGTCCCTCACGTTGACAGAAAGATAATTTGTTGCCCTTATCAATCTCTACTGTCTGAGGCCAGGCACGGGTTTATTTACCCCCAAACCAAACGGTTATAAATTGATATTGTTCATGAGCTAGTACTTCACCCTCCTTCGGCTCAGGTATGAAGGAGGCATAAGGCATCAGAAAAACAAACTCAAAAAGCGTAATGTTGCTCTCCCTCTTCCCATGGATGATTAGCAAGACAAGTGCAGAGCCACTGCAGAGGTCGCGCAAGCTGTAATCTCCACCAGCTCATGGAAAAGCTAGTGAAGTTACCTTTTGTTTCCTTGCGTTTCATGTCCCACCCTTCCCCGATCACTTCTGTGGCTTGGTGCAGAGCCTATACAAAAGACACTCTAATAAATAAGCATTGTGTGGAAAAGAATCCCAGCTCCCGGCACCAAAGCAGAGGCATCCCAGCCTTGCTACAAAGCAGCACAGTTCCCCCAGAATGTCTCACTGCCTGCAAAGACACACCGTTCTACTCAATTTTCAGTGCCCCTCTTCCTTTTGGCAAGGAAAAATAAAGTCCCACACGCAGCAGGTGCTCTCTGCTTGCTATGGTACCTGGAAGCGCAGTCAGGAGAGGTGAAAGGAGAACCAAAAGATGGACGCTGTTGCGGTGCACAGCAGGCTGCATGTTGGCAGGGTTTTATTTGGATGTCTAGTAACAAGTGAACTTGCTGGGAAGATGTAGAGCCTGGGCATGGACAGTTCAAGAGAGATTTGGGTGGTTTTAGGTTTTGGTTTGGGTTTTTCGCCCAGGGGTTTGGATTTAAGTCCTCTTGTTTTTCCAGGAGTTCACCCACCGTGTAATGTCGAGATGAAAAGCACATTATCCTGGTCCTGGAGTTTATAATCCAGCTCACCCTGCAGGCCAAGAAAAAAATGAAAAATGGTTTAAATGTCACTTCAAAACACTAACTGCAAAGAAAAAGCAGCTCATAAAAAAATGGGGAGCGTTAGGGAGCGCAGAGGGGAAAGGCTGAGGTTTTAGCCTTAAAGGAAGCAAAGGTGAGAGATCAGAGAGGGAGCTGACACACATTATCCCAGGAACACGCCGCTTTCTGGACCATGGTATCGACAGAACAGGTGGTTGCCCAAGGCAGGAAAATAGTTAGTGACTGTTTTTTGTCTGAGCTCAACAGTGGACCGAGAAGGGAAGATATTAAGCAGGTGCCACTTTGGGTGGAAATCTCCCTGGCGTTGTCCTCCCCAGCTGTGCTACCACCTTACATTGGTCAAGGGGGTCTTGCAACTGCCCAGGGCTCTGACGCTGCCTGGTACCCACCAAGCTGTTATCCCAAGCATGGGTGAAAGCAGCGCAGCTCCCAGAGGTGTGAAGCCTGTTGCTAGAGGTCAGGGAATGTGGGTGATCTCTTTTCAGACACCAACTGGCTGATGAGACTCAGCAGGTTAGATAACGGCTCCAGGCTTTCAAACAGCCACTGTGGCACAATACATGGTGAGAGATCCCAGTCCACCCCTTCCCCCTCAAATATTAGATGCTTCGCTTGGGGCAAGAATCAGAAATAGCTTCTCTGAGAGCAACCACAGAACAGACAGAGCAGTATTCTCAACAAAGAAAGTCAAACTGAAGGAGTACAGACCATTAGTTCCCAGTCCGCGTCGTTGATGAGCACCAAAATTCCTGGCCTCCTGCAGAACACAGAGAAATAATTAGGATATAGGGCTGCTAAAAAAGCTTCACAAATAGTTAAGAACAAGGGATTTAAAAGCACAGATCACAAGCTGACTGCCTGTAAAGCCAAAGAGGAAAAAGGAATCCTAGCACGGAGGTGGAAACAGGTACAGTCTGTGCCCTTTCTAGATCAAATAAAGGGGAGGCAGGAGCAATCCCAGAGCTCATTTGAATCAAAATGCACCATTCCTGAGGATGCTCCAAGATGACTACATTTCCGTACGATGTAGAAAAGCCAGGTAATTAAAACCCACGCACCACAGTCGAGCGCAGAGAGCTCGATGCGGAGGTAGGGGAAGCTATTCCGGTGCCCCTACCAAAGGCAGTAAACACCCAGATCCACTCAGAGCCCATGATTACAGGCAAAGGGATTCCCCCTCTTTGATCTTCAGTGTCCTGCAATTGTCTCTCCTGTTACCAGGGGACCTGGCACACGCTTCAGCTCACAAAGATCCGTGACGAATGTTAAACACCCCCAGCGCCACCCCGCAGTCAGGGATGGCTTGCACAGCTCACTCTGCTCCATTTCTCTTGGCTTTTTTTTTTCCTCTCCACGAGGTTGGCCCCATTTTGACAATAAAAATACATTTCCCAGAAGAAATATTTGTTGGCACTTCTCCGAGTGACCGCTTCAGTCCCAGTGATGTCAGCAGGGAACGGACAGACCTGCTAAAACTCCTGGAATTGAGAATACATATGCTACCAGTGCTCCAGGTGACAACATGGAGAACACAAAGCGTATGCGTTTCTGCTTCAGATTTAAGGTTTAAGGATCTGGGGTGAGAGCTGCAAAAGGCAGACATACTCTCTGTGGAGCACTGCAAGATTTAGCTTGGAATTCCTTCCAAATCAATGGGACACCCTCCTCATTATCACTTTAGCATATCCCATATTTTCATAGACATTAACTTCCTCCTTGCAACCAGCATGAAAAATGTATCCCAAACCACAGGGATCAACAGAGAGAGAAACACAAGAAAGATTCACAACATTTGTACTTACACAGAATCCCCTTGCATAAATAATTCCGGTCGTTCTTTCAACAAATTCTGTTTGATCCACTTTAGCAGGTTTCTGATATCCCCTGAAAGGAGAAAGGACACAGCAGTTTACAGACCAGCTGATGGCTCCTAGCTGATGCCAGAACAAAGTGATTGTCCACAAAAGAGTGGAGGAGGAACATGCAGGACAGGTGGGGAGAGCTGCAAACCTTCACTAATAAGAAACCGCAGAACAGAATTGTCCCTTAGCAGCACCTAATGCGCACCCCCGAACCAAGGGAGCCCTGAGCCCCAAACTCTACAGCAGAAAAGGTTTGCTCCTTCCCAGAGAAAGGGCAATTCAAGGAACGGCGCTCTTTGGTTGCACGACAAAGTGCAGCTCTTTAGAGGAGTAACAGAAGGAAACCTTGAGCTGGTCCAGATCGGCACTCCCCAGGAAGGGCTACGTCCTTTACCGAGCACACGTGCACACGTTAAATGCATCCCCACAAAGAATTAATGCAGAGTTAATGCTGAGAAGTCAAGCCAGCCGGAGAGTCCAGATGTTAATATTTCTTTAACACCTCCCATGTCCTGCATATTCTGTTATTACCTAACAAACTCATGTTTCACTGCACGTATGTTTAATTAGATTTAAAAAAATCCAAAGAAGTAAGCCGAACTATCCGAAAGGAATACCTGGTGGACACTGTTAGTACCAAAACCAGCACGTATTCTTGGGGACAAGAGCTCCGCTGCACGAACACATGTATAACCGTGCATGAAATACACGGGCACTGCCCGCGGTGCTTGTATTTTGGCCGCTTGTAATCTCCTTTGGCGTCACACCGGCTGTCGTAGCCGTGTGTTCCCCACGCCGTGCCCTCTCCCTCCGCACAAGCCACCCTCCCGCTGCACTTCGGGCGAACAGCTCCTTTATTAAAGCTCAGCCTTTATCTTCCCATTTCAGTAGGTGACAGGAAGGATTTGTCTTCATGTAAAAGGAGGAGGAGACACTGCTGGCGGGTTTTTATAGTATCAATTTTACTTTGTGAGGCAAAAACAATTTCTTTAGCGATAGCATCAGTTAATTTCCTATTGGAGAGGTGAGAAGCGGCAGAGGGGGAGAATAATCCGTTACAGGGTTTAGAGGAGCTGACAAATTACAACGTGGAGTTCTCCTGCATTTGCCTCTATATTTCACCGTTCCACAAACCGCTTCATCATTCTGAATCCACAATCAGTTATTCTCCCGGGGCTCCTTTAAACAGCCCTTTGAAAGCCCCCAAAGAGTTTTGTTTGTTTTAGAGGCACAAGGAAGCTTCCCCAACGCGCCGATCCGCCGCCGAGGGCTGCAGCCCCTCTCGGCAGCGCAAGCAGGGACGGCGGAGGGGTTTCCGCGTCTCCCTCACGTGTGATAACCTAGTTCCAGTCACGGGGAACCTTTTCACACGCCTCTCTCAGACAGAGCTAAAATTAAACGCCGGCATCCTGTTCCCCGTGCGTCGGCTTCAGGACCAGCAAAAATAAACGTGCTCGTAGCAGCTCGGCTCAAGCTCTGCCTTAAAGCGGGATGTGATGGGATCACAGACGCTACCCGGGACAGAGCAAAGTTACCCCCGTCATTTCTGCCACGCCGAGGCTTTCCTTTGCGTCAAGGATGAGACAGCCCTGGCGCAGGCAGGTGCACATCTCGGCAATGGGGACATGTCCGACTGCAGCAGACGGGGGCCTTTTTTCCGGGGGCAGGAGACGCTCTGCGGTTCCCCCCGTTTCCCCTCCCGTTCCCGCGGGCCTCAGCGGCGCGGGATCGCAGGCTGCCTCCGCAGCACGTGGGTCCCGCCGCCGCGCCGGGGCCTCCCAGGGAATGCCAAAAGGGGACGGCTCCCATCATGGCATGGGGATCTGCTTCGCGCCGGAAAGCTGCCCCCTAAACCGCATCCCCTGCCCGCGGCCGACCCAAGACTCCCCTATAACGGTGTGTAGTTAAGAGCACAGAAGAGACCTTTTTCTGCTGCTTTCGTAGCCACGTCTGCCACGCAGCAGACGCACCGCGCTGGTCGGGCAGCCCCCGGCGCGAGAGTTAAGCGTATTTGCCTCGCGCTGAAAAACGCTGCTGCAACGCGAAGCCCTCGGGATCCCCCACCCAAACGGCTCCCGCGCTCCGTCACCAAGAAATGAAAGCCGAAGAGGAAGAAAGCCGGCGCGAAGCCTGCAGGAGGAGGAGGAGGAGGAGGGGGCCGCGAAGGGGCCGCCAGCCCCAGCGCGACGACGCCGGCGAGCTGTTTCATATTTATGCGGGGGGCACTCGCGGCAGGGCACACAATGAGCCGGGCCGTACCCGATTCGCCGCAGATGGAATAAGCAGCCCTCTCCCCGGGACCTTGCGGGGGAGATCATTTAAACAGCAACACGCGGCGCCGGCTGCGTAAAAGACAGCCACCTCGAAGCAGCTCGGACGAAGGGGCGAGAGGACTGATTTATTTGAGCCTGTGCTGGAAGACTCCCTCACCCCTGCTCCGTCCATAATAAATGCTGTTTTCAGCCCCACCTGAGCCTACGTTCGTTTACGCCTCCCCTAGGAGTCACGTACACGCATCCTGAAGAATTAGCAGGAAAAAACTGATATCCCCATGCATGCCTGGAGCTTCCCTGCTCCAAGCAGCAATGAAAATTAGGACTCCTTCCCCACAGCCAACCTGAAGACATAATACTTTCAGCTGCTTTCTCAGCACTGGTTTTTTGCCCACCCTCATGTCTCTACATTTTGTACACCAGTATTACCAGAACAAATCAATTATAAAGGATGAAAAATGACCAGAACCACACCAAAACCATCTCCCCCAAGTAGGATATTGAAAAGGAACAAGATGGCTTATGTTGCGAGGGGGTGTGGAGAAGCCATCTTGCAGTTCGGTCTTGATCAACGACTCAGGATCCTCTATGTTATCATAACGGAAATAAGAAGCAGCAAATTGGAGCACAGCTGCTCCTCCCTTATTACCGACACACGGATCCTTCCTACGACCTTTGCTTTGCGGCACCGTGCTACGGGTCTAACGCAGGTTTCCAGCTCCTCGGGCTGAGGATTTGCCAGGCAAACATCAGGCCCCTAGAAATGACATACAAGAAGGAAAAAACATCAACCTGGCCAGGCATCACATCCACTGACAAGTTAAACCGTCGCTACCGGCACAGCAATTTTATACTCCTGTTGCTGCTAGAGCTGGTGCCTATCGCCAGAACAGAGGCGTTCGCTGTTCACAGGAGCGGCGCCGAGCTGCGCATGCTGGCACCTGGCGGTGGCGGGGACCATGCGTTTTGGCCCAAGAGTGAGGTTCAGGTGGTTGCTCAGATGATCCAGCATCTCTCCCCTAGGTCACCAGTTCACGTCCAGCTCATCACAGTAATGACGTATATTTATTATTGCTGCACAGCCTCAATGAAATCCCTTCAGTAGCCTGCTCCGTCTCCTTCACAGCAAACATCCACACCACAAAATCCACTCTAATTATCGCTGACTGCCCTCACCGTTGGCGGTGTCAGCAGAGAAGCCAGAGCAAAACGGGCCAAGGGAGCTGAACTCTCCTCAAACTGCAAAGGAGGGGCTGAAGCACATGGCAGGAAAGCCCCAGCTCATTTGTACACAGAGGCAGCTTCTGTTGCCTGTGCAACAGTACAAACCCCTCCAAATTCTCAGGAAAAAATAATCTAAAGTTAATTAAAAAAAGAAAAAACGGCAAACATTTGAGAAAACTGCTTAACTCAAGTGCGCAGATGGGAGCTCAAATCCACAATACATGCATAAAACAAATCACCCAGTGAAACACACAGCTCAGGAAAACGAAGTGGGCGCTTGCAGTGACACAAAGTCACTGGCTCGTCACGCCAGCGGACAGGATGCAAAAGCTGCAGTGAGCGTGCACACAAAAACCCAGCAGCGCCGGCTCATTTTCAGCCCAGCTGCATTATAAACATTCCTGATTGTGGCAGGAAGAACTGCAGAGCCCGCTCAGCGCGCTCGCGTAGCCTCTGAGGCCTGATCTTCTGCATTATCCCAACTGTTCATTGATGAAGAATCTGCTGAGCTTCCCCTGCAAGAGAAATGAAGCTAGGACTCCATTTTAGTACTGCCTGGAACAAGAGCCTGGGTTCATTTGCACCCTCAAAACCAAGGCTGAAATCCATAGATCTTTCCCAGCTCAATAAAACCTCCCGGGCCTGACAGATTCATCAGTGATAACTCAGCAAAGAGGGCGCTCACTGTGTGCAGAGAGAAAACAGGTGCCTAGAATAAGAAACATCGAGCTGGATGTTACACTAGAAAAACCTCACGCTGAACTGATAAATGTGCAGAAACGCAGAAGGGTTTTGCGCAACTGTAATATCGGTTGACATGAACACACAACTCTCTGCTACCAGGGAGCTGCATAGGTCGCCGGCAGATTCACGCGCATTAATGCAATGCCCAGACATCTCCGTATCCCCCACCTTAAAATCCACGTACAAACTAGTGCACAGCGCAAAATGCCTGGAAGGGCATCCAGAGGGTGTAATTCTTGCCATATTCTTTCTTGGCTGCAGAACTGAGAGCTCATTTCAGGCAAATAGGGGATCCCTATAAAGGCCTAACCATGGCAAATTCCCTTCTGGTCTGTAATAAATAAGATATATGCAGCGCTGGTCACTAAGGGGTCAGTGCTGCAAGAGCACAGGCAGTTTTCCCGGGCCGCCTTGCGGATACCTCCCTGTGGGGTACCATTTCTTTGACCCAGAATAAGATCATTTATCATACTGACCATGGCTGAGCTCCAATTTGCCGAGGTCACTAACTCTGGACGGGCGCCGCTCCACCCCCATTCTCAGCCACCGGCCTGTAACCATGACAAAGCCCCTTCCCGGCCGCTCCTCTCCCATTATTCCCCCTGCCTGCATGGAAATGTGTGGAAAGACAATTTGTAACCCCCTTTCGCCGCTGAAGCGGCTTGGTTTTAAAACAGGCGACCTAACTCCCAATACCTGCCGCCCCTCCAGGTGAACGCCCTCGCCATGCTTTGGCATTTTAGGGCACTCCAGGAATCCGTTCTCCCAGAAAGCGTGTTACAAAACCTGACCGAAGGATTCTTCAGACTCCTCCAATCTCCCATCTGATACACGACTCATTCACCAAAGCAAAGGTGTGCCATAAACTGCAGAAGAAGAAGGGAAGAGCTTATACGAATGGAGTCGCAGGCAACCAGGTTCAGTGCTGCGTGGAGGGAGCAGCAAGGCTGAGAAGAGCAAAATCCATTTTCTCTGACAAGCGCACAAGCCAATCCTGACACATACTGGAGTGGGCAGTGACTTAAGTGCCGTGAAAAAAATTAGGGGGTAACTACAGCCAGACATAAGAGATCCCGATCACTGCTCTCATCTGCTCTTGTTCGCAACAGGAGAATGTCAAGGCCTTGGCTTCTGTAATTTTTAATTGCGTTATGACATTCTTGTCTCTAATCGCAGCTAGGAGAGAACCCTTCGCAATGCTCTTCTCCGCTTCCTTGTATCCACACGATGGGAAGACATCACCAGGGTCTTCCATAATCCGCCTGTTAACAGAGTGAAGACTCAGATCCCAGCCATCACCCAGTAACTCTCAGACATGAGATTTTCTCACAACTCACAAGAACTGGAGAAGAGCTGCCTGGGATCTTTAATTCCGCACAGTTTGGTAGTAGGAGAACACAAGTTCAAGGGATCTCCAATCCCATTTGCTAGCCAGCAGCAAGTCTCCAGATCCATCAGCTCCTGTCACAAGAAAGCAGCTCGGAGCTGATCCTCAGGGTAAACCTAATCCCTACACATTTCCAAAGTCAGAGCATCTAATCCTATAACACCCAATGCTATTGTCACTTCAGGCTCCCAAATAAATGCCAGTGCACCAAACTGTCTCTTTTAATTAGGATCACAGATCACTAGTGCTGGTCCAGGGTCTTGCCTCTTGTTCAAAATTGTCAAAGGAAGGAACCGGGGAGAGCCTCAAAGCTGTATTCCACAGGCAGAAAAAGGCTGGATTAGGGATTGCAGACATCAAAAATAATGTCTTGTTAACAGTTCTCCCGTAATTTTATCCTTCTACCCGTGCAGAATTATTCTCCACAAAAGACCATCCTGAGTTCTGCCCACTCAGATTTTAAAAAGCTTGAGCAACACAGGGCTTCTACCAAAACCCCGACAAGACTGTGCCACGGTCTAATAGTTCTTGCAATTAAGAATCTTCCTACTACACAGTCCAAATTCCCATTTCTTCATTCCTCCCTATCAATCCGTGCTATCCGTGATATTGCATCACCCCAGCTACTATCTGTCCTTCCCCGTGATAAAGGAGATACCTCACCTCATCACTTTTCCATTGAGTTATCCTGCTTAACCTTGAACTGTTGCTGGATAATTTTTTTAAGCTGCTCAGGAAGACAATTCAAAGAATGCATTACCGACTGCAGGCACAAAGCTCGGCTGAAACCCATCAAACTGAAATTTCCCCTCTCCTATTTTCCTGACTTCTGGGTTTTTGTGTGCGTACAGGCACACAGAGGGTCGAAAAGGAAAACCTTATCACTATCGCAAGGGACTACGCGGAGCTCACGGGAGCCCAGAGTCCACAAAGGAACGTGACTGCTCATGCAGAGAAGGTGCAGAGGGATTTCCCGGCAGCCTGGCACCGTCCTGCTCGCAGGGAATCCCCTGGGCCGGGCTCGCTCTGGCACTGCCAGCGGGATACCACAGCCCCCTGAAGGCAGCTCCTCACCCCCTTTCCAGCCTCGCTGGTGGCCAGGGTCCTCCCTGGCTGTTGGGTGAACGGGTCTCGCATCTCACTAGCCGCCGTGATTTCATCCTGCTAAATACAGAAATCGCGCAGCGTCCAGTCCTTGCCTCTCACTTGCAGGCTAAGATTTGCTTTGCTATTATTAGACTTTCATCCCCGGCAAGCACCATTAAACCGAGTCCTGTCCACCCAAGCCAGCCACCCCCACAGATCCTCCAAGCCCCTCAGTCTTACTTGAAAGGGGAAAAGAAAGGGCCAGTGAGATGATCAGGGTAGGGGGAGAAGGGGGGGAGGATTTACAAGTGAATGGAGGTAAGAATGGAGCAGTTTGTGGGATAAAGGGGCTGCAGAGGGAGCTTTACAGATGTGCAGAGGGACGGCGGCTCATTGTTTAATTAAGCAGAAAGTGGCTCTTTTGAAAAGCAATTTTGCACAGGAGCTCTGAGCTCAGCAAACAACTCCTGCGAGTGAGGGCAGGAGGAGAAAGGAACAGCTGGCCCGGAGCCGTGTGAACCGCATGCTAAGCGGTTTAAAGGGCCCGAATCCTCCTCCCCGGCCCTGCTCCGCTGCCACCCTCTGAACAGTGCTGTCACCACAGCAAATCCCACCAAGAGAAAAGAGGGAGCAGGGCGGGGGGGCTGGCACAGAAAGGTTATCCTACTAGGTGTCCGCGCTGCAATACAGCGGCTGGGAAGGAGGGTGGAAAAGCCAGGCTTTGTTATCACATGGATTTGCTCACACACAAGAGCTGGTTTCTCTGTGCCTGGGAAGCTCCTTCCACAATGAGTTGGGATGAGCTGATCCGGTAAGGAGGCTCCTCGGCCTCCCGGGAGAGCGCTGGGACTGCTCCTGCGAGGATCTGAATTGCTTCGGCTTTTCCTTAGAAAGGAGCCGCTCCCGGCGCAGAAGTGAGCGTCGCCTCGCCGGGACGGCTCCGCGGACACAGCACCCGCCAGCAGCTCCGCGGCGTGCCGAAGGCTCGCCCCGCAGCGGGGAGCGTGCAACGTGACGGCGACCCCACGGCATTGCACCAGGCGCCCGGTGCCACGGACGTGGCTGCACACACTCATCGCAGGAAAGAGCAGCCGGGACCCAGGGCTGAACGCTGCCTTCAGTCTAGGCTGAGGTTTCACCCTGGGCAACCCATGGAGCCTCCTCTTCCTCGCCAGTAAATATATAATTACCTGCCTGAGAGAGATGCATAAGTAGGGGAAAAAAACCAGGGTCCTTTGAGGACTGAAAGTGCCGTACCCTGTGGTTAAAAAGGATTGGATTGCATGAAATTCCATAAAGTTATGTTTTATTATTGTTCTTCCAATAAGTCGCTGCATTACCAGAAATAATTTTATTCCTTTTTCGGAGTGAGTTTAAAAACATTAGGAATAATAAGCACAGCAATAAAAGCATTCCAGAATAGTAATAACTTATTAACTGCTAAATACTCCCCAGCAATAGTACTGGGCATTTGCAGACAACCGATGCCAACTTTCACTCCTGATTTTACACATTGCTTTGGCACAGGTCCCCAGTCAATTCCGAACACACGCCATGCTGTATTTTTTAAGCCACTCTGCCTGTAACACAGGTCTGATCTCCCGAGATCCCCAGGCTCTTTTCTGAGATGATGAATGCTCCCAGCTCCCCAGCAGTCCTCCATGCTGCACAGAGCAAGGCCTCCGGAAAGCAAAGCTCCTGAGGAGCAGACCCCGCTCTTCTCTACAGGGATTTTCACATAAGCAGCACTCAGCAGATTATTTTAATTTCCCTCTAAAAAATCTGATTAGCAACAGGGTTTTTCCCTGGGGTTTTGGTAAAGGGAAACCACAAACAATTACCAAAACACACTGATTAAAAATTTATCCTTTCAAACTTGCAAGTGCCAAAACACGCAGCGAATTCTTGACTGCTCCAGAAGGTCCGAGCGATCACTGCTGACACTTGTTACCGCCCCTCCAAAAACACAAGTCCGATCACCAAAACCATGGGAGAAGTTCCCTTACAGCTGGAATCAGAAGGCCTGGGACCCGCAGCTGAGCAGCCCGCGGCCCAACCACTAGACTTTGTAAACAGCCCCAAGCCCCGACACAACATCCAGTAGAGAGCACAGCGGTAAGGTTTTGTAAACACTCTTCGTCAGCATGACACCGCTGATCTAAACCTGAAATTACCACAAGGGTTAAACAATGCCTGTTATTTCCTACCCTTCCAACAGAGTCAATGCAATTCGCATGGCCATAGACAAATCCACCACTGTGCGTCCCAGCGAGATGGAGGAAGGAGCTCCGACATCACTTGCAGAGCAGTCATACAATGATCTATTTGATTACTGAAGCACTTGGTTAAATTACTGTGGCTTGTTTCAGGAGGAGGCTGCCAAATACATTTTCAGTTTTTAATTTAGGGTTTCTCTCTTTTATGCTCCATTGTCTCTAATAGCCTCTCAGATGCTTGAAAATAAAGTTGATTTCCCTGCCAATTTAATCCTCTCTCCGTGTGACAAATATCGTTATTCCCTCTGCTGCTTTCTCCCACACATACTGTTTTTATGCAGAATAAGCCAACAGGGCATTAGTGCCTTTAGATCCTCTAACAGCATTATCAATGAGATCATCAAAATATTCGGCAATTTGGGACAAGATTCTTGTTTAACCGGACATCATCTTTTTGCAGCAGCTCTAAAAGATTACACAGTGCCGCGTAAAGCGCAGCTTATGTAAAACTATCGGCCTATACAGATATATCACACCTTTTTAAATTCCTAGTTGGCAGCAACTTAAACATGCAGGCTAAACCAGCTCCACTTTGGAAATTAGGAACTGCTGTTTTATTGACATTGTAAGGATACAAAAAGCCCCCTGGATAACAAAAATAGGTCTTGCCACATGGCTGTACCCCTAGCAGCTTGCTCTGGTCCCATTTGCAGATTCCTTCCTCCTGCCTTTACTAATCCCCCCAGGAGCCCATCTCCAGGCATCAGAAAAGGACAGAGAATCAAATCTTCTCAAAAAAGTTAACTGGATTTTGAATCCACCCACTTTCCACCTAGCGCCTATTATCAGGAAATTAAGGAAAATGACCACACACTAATTTGTTAAAACAACATTATTGCCATTCAGAGAACACTGCCCTTGTCAAATATGGAGCACAGGCTGTTCCACTCACTTAAATATTTGTAGGTATTTGCTCAGTAATTTTCTATCTCCATTCACCTCTGGGATATATATACATAAATGCCTAAACAATTAAATTATAGCTGGGCCCAATGTCCCAGAGAGAAGCAGCTCCTCAGCAAAAAGGAGGACAAAGACAAAAATAATCTAGAAAGAAAGGAAGAGTGGGTAAGGGAGGCCAAAATGGCCAAAAATAAGCTTGACAGCTAATGAAATCAGTTAAAATAGGGTTATAAGTGCAGGTCTTCAAGCAGTATTCATACTACAGACCTTTCCCCAGAGCATTAGGTGATGAACATACAGGGTAAGGTGAGCAAGGAGCAGGCAGCAGCGTGCACAGCTGCGCAGTTGTTTCTCTAATCAGTCTAATTCTGGCTGCACGAGGACAGCAAGGATCGTACCATTAGATATATCTTTATTTACCCAGAGATAGCTGAATTACGCTTCCTTACTGTGAGCGAGGATGGCACTAGGTACACTACAAAATTGCACTGAGTTACCAATTTCTTATTTGCTCATGTTTCTGATTCAATTCTGCAGATTTCTCACCTCTACAACACAATTCTTTACTGGAATATTATGACAGGTGGCTCCAGTGATCCTTTATGGGGCAATTTCAGACATTAACCTCATGTCTGTCTGCCTCATCCTTATGCTGGACGTAACTATCCCTGTAGCAGAAGCTACAGAATTCAGCGTCTGCTCCTCAGTGACTGTAATCCGCAACCAGTCCTATAACTGAAACCAACCTGTCATTCAACACACATGAAAACACCAGACTGTCAATCACAGGAGTTGAAAAGTGGACACCCTGTCCATTCTGCAGCTCCTGTTACAGGGATAGCAGTGTCTGAAAAACAAGGCAGCAGGAAAAAACAGAAACAATAACCTATTAGACGAATCTGGAATGAACCACTGGAGATCAGGGGTCTGAACCCTGAGACAAAGCCAGATCTTCAGGGAGAGGTTTATTCTTTAGGATAAATCCCACTTCTAGTGAAGTCCATAGAAGCCTTCCCATCAACTTCAAATGGGAATGGATCAGGCCACATACAACTGCACCATGGACATCCATCAGGCTAGAAGAATCATTCTTTGGCAGTAATTCTCCCCATCCCCTGACAGAAATAAACAACTCTTGTAATAACCCCTTCTTCCCGAGTATCTGGTCATGGTTTGAATACTACCAATGCAGTAGATGTCAGCAAGTATCCTAAACTTATAGAACACTAAAGAAAATGATACTCTAGTCCCCCAAGTTTAAAAAACAACTAAATGAGTGTTTTGGCATTTCTTTATATCTTCCATCTAAGGATTTTAAGTACTTTAACAGTGCTAGAATTTAATGTTGGAACTCTCTTGTGATACATGAGAGTATCGCTACTACTTCAGTAGCGACAGGGGAAAGTTAAGCAACACGACTAAATTCACAAAGCAAATCAGCATCAGACCAAGGAGTGGAAAGCAAGTTTCTGGATTCCCAGTCCCTGTCATTAACCACAAGATAACACGCTATTTTAGTGCTCCTATCGTATTGGAATTACACATATTTATGTCCAAGCATCAAAAGTGCTGGTACCAATCTCTAATGACGAGGCATGGCAGGAACATTTCAGGCCTCAATGTTCACATCACATAGATTATGGTATTAACCATTCATGAGATATTAGTTGTTAACCTTCATTGATGCTTTGTGTTATTTCAAAGTTTATAATCCCACTCTCAAATAGCATAAAGTGTATCTAGCTGGAAGAATTCAAAACATACCCGCAGCAAAATTATGTTGCAACTGAAGTATGCATACACATAAGGAGAAACAAGAGAGTTAGTACAACACTTTTCTCTACTGATATTCCAAATCACGCAACAGAAATTATTACTGTTCATCACTGGGATACTCAAGTCTTTAGCTTAACAGCATCTTATTTTTTATTGCAGGGAAGGCTATAAGCAATATGTCGAGCATCATGTTCAAGCATGAGCTTTGCCATTTACAACTGCATAGTTAATTTGAAACAATTATATAAACTTAAAAGTCAAACGAATAGGTAAAATACATTCATATTACTTTCCTATACACACACACACATCTATATAATACATATATATGCACATGCATATGTATATGCCTCTTGGAAATGACAAAACAGGCAAAGGAAAAGAGAGAGAGAGAGAGCGCGAGCGAGCGAGCAGGTTAAGGTGGTTTCAAATACCAGTCAAGATAAACATAGACGTGCTGAAAACATTCAGAGGTTGTTGACTGCCCAGGAGGAGGGAGGCAAAAGCCTTAAGGAAGGACTCGTTTCATAATTGCTTAGAGGATAGGAAAGGCGTTCAAACTATTTCTGCTTTGTATTTACTTTGAGGACCAGCCATTGTCTGCCAGGAGATCTGATCAATAACGTGTCTGAAATTGCTTTTAGAACACTAATTCTAGCTGTAAACTAACTAAACTGCTGTACAAACCAGCACTGTTTTGCACATGAATTTCATTTGCTGTCATTCTTTCGACTTATCTAAACATTTCTGGTACTCACAAGGCTCTGGTTGACAGGGCAAGGTCACCTGATGTTTTTTAACACCATCAAACAAGAGTTCTGCACCACCTCTGAAATGAAAAGAACAAACTACTGAGTTTTTGCTTTATCTTCAAAAGAAAAATATTACAAAAGGGTCAATTTACATAGATGCCACAATAGAGAAAGGAAATGACACAGACTGTGCTTCGTATAGGATCCTCTGTCGGTTTTCCTCCCACAGACTGCAAGTTCTTTGGGGAAGCTGGTGTCTCCTATTGCAATCACATAGCTCAGCCACGGGCCAGAACCCCGTTGTGCCAGGCATCTTCCCAACAGAACAGGAAGATGGCAACTGGCCCAAAGAGCTTACAAATCGTCGTGCAGCATCCAGTGCAAAGCCTTTCCTTTCCCCTTAGCTATCGGCACCGCTTCAATTCAAATGCTATTACAGACACCGCGCTATAGCCAACGTCGCTCTCCTACAACACCTTTCAGTCAGAAGTCTCAAGACGTTCCGCAAAACATGCAAATCATAACATCTTTGTGGAATAAATATTTCTCCAGTTTCCACTCGGAAACAGAAAGAGGAAATGACTCATACAAGGTTACACAGCAAGTCAGAGGCAGAGCCAGGAATCCTTGAGTCCTGGCAACCCCTTCTTGATCTAGCTACTACAAAGCATTCCTTCTCAGGATAAACTTGAGCACTGGGAGAAGCATACAGAACAAGCACCAATGATTACAAATTAAATAATAATAAAAAAATCCTTCTCCACTGAATAACCTGGTTAAAAGTCCCTTTTCTGACACTCAGATCTTACTAGGGGCCTGGCCTTAGACAACAGAGAGATTGCCTCTGCAACCACAGCTCTTTACAAGAGAACCAGGATGAGCAAAATACAGAATATGGACAAGTACAGCTGGTCCTCAACTCTGAAAAACTGGGATTTCAATTGTGTCTGGGTATTTAATTTCCTCAGGCTCTTAAAAAAAAATTCAGTTTCATAACCACAACTTAAGAACCCTTAGCTGGCTCCTTGCATATATCCGTTTTCTAGAAAAAGAGCAGTTCTGAAAGCCTTGAGCTCTACAAACATAGGTCAGTTTTCCTGATGCTGTGCAGCTGCAGGCTAAACTCAGTCTTAGAAGAAGAAGATTACAGAACTTCATCCTTTGACTAGAGGAACAGATAAGAAATATGGATGCTACAGTAAGGTACAGGACACAGAAGCAGATAGCATGAGCTCTTGACTCCAGACTGAACAGGAAGGCCAAAGTTTCAACAATTAGGAAATTCAAAAGTCAACTCAACTGATTACTGGATACTCAACTGAGATAGAGAAATGATCACTCCCTCTCAAAGAGCATTTAATTGTAGCAAAACGTTCTTCCAATTTAAATTTAATTACTTTAGATAACGTTTCTTGCAAAATTACATTCAGGAAGTCTTTACTGGTACCTTGCATCTCTCAAAAATTGACTCAGTAAAGTAGTCAAAAAAATGCCATCACCTAAATAGTAACAAAAATACATCCACGCGTTACTGAGTTCCTTTAAATTCAATATCTAAAAATGTCACGCTAGGTTTTCTTGGCTCCGCAATGGTAGAGCACAACAGAACCCTTGTTATGCCATCAGCAGCATTACTTATATGCAGCAACTCTCCTAAAGGGCACTCTGTTGGTGTTCTTCCACCAGCTCACAAAAAATAGTTATCTGAAAATTGAAGCAGCAATTATTACCATGAGCCGAGATTCATGCAAGAGAACAAGTCACAGTAATTATATGAAAAACATTTTTTTATGTAATGAAAACAAGGTCACGCTTTGTTACAGCGGGAAATGTAGATTGCAAGATAAGGTCCTTCTGTAATGCGCTAGCTGTGGAGAACTCAGCTGTGAGTTGTACATAGAGAGCTCATTTATGCATTTCCAAGGGAAGCAAAAATGCACCTCGCTCTTCTGGGAAAATTAGGAGACTTACTGCAGCTGGAAGTGGAAAAGACTGAGGAAAGGGTTCTTAAGGAGAGAGTATTTAAAGGTTATGACATATCTGCGTCTGTGAAGGGGTGGGAAAAATCAAGTAAATAGCCGCCTTTTAGCTTTTGCTAAAAGGGGGCTTTAACAACCCAACACAGCAATTGTCGCAAACGTTCACAGACTTACAAGGCAAACGCTTTTTAAGCAACGCAGATACTGCAGCAACGAAGACCTGAAAATTAAAATATTATAAAGAACTCTGCTGCTTTACATTAGAAAGAAGAATTAAAGAAGAATTAAAAAGAAGAAAAGAGAGTATGTGCAGGCAGGCACCGCAGGGCACACATGCGCACACAGAAACACGCTGAAACACAAGCGCAAGGTTTTTATTACTAATTTTAATCAGTTAGAGACGGCTAAAAGAGGGGAGGGGGAAACTTCCCAAGCAGGTACCCGCGGCGGTCCCGGGCACCTGCTGCCGCGCCACGGACGCTG
>NW_020447863.1:620773-638073 GCF_003343035.1 Apteryx rowi | reverse complement strand
GCCGCAGGCCTCGCCGCAGCCCGGGCCTGGCCGGGGGTGCAGCGCTCGCGTGCGGGCCTCGCCTGGCCTAGAGGGTTTTCTCGATTAATTCGATGATGACCAAAACCTAAAGGCCACAATCCTGCAATCTGTCATAAGCCTGCTCTTCTCCGGGTTATTCTGTCTGCAGGGAAATCTGTTTTGGAAGAGACGTACACTAAGCTCCTGTTCCTGACTTTAAAGTAGTTACCCTGCTTTAAATTCCCATCTCGCTTTGCCCAGAGTCATTTTTCACACGGGGAGAACATCCCAGCAGTGCAAAGGGAAGCAACTGTGTCAGACGCTTCCCAACAGCAGAGCCAACCTGACCTTCACCTTCTGTCTCACAGCGACATTTAAATTTTTAGTAGGGAAGCAGAAATGGCCAGGCTGGATCAGATTAATGACCGCTCCCCTGTCACCACCGTCGGAAGATGTGTTTCAGCGCGTCAGAAAATGCACGGCAAATCAGTCTCTTGTTCCGTCCAGTGCCGCCTTTCCTCGCGAGCTCATCGCCGTAGCACCAGAGCACCTTCCAGTCCCGCATTAAACAACATGGCTAACATCTGTCATCTGTTTGTTTTCTCCTCCCATCCCCAGAGGGAGAAGCATGTACAAGGGGGCTGGGTGCAGCCATGATGGTGACAGCTGGGCTGTGCGCGGTGGCGCGGGCTCTTCCCCCCTGCATGACATGGAGCACGCGCTGTACCAGGCAGCGCTGGTGGAAAGACTGCAGCCCCTTAACCCTCCCTCCTCCATCCCTCCGCTCACTGGAGCGCCTGGGTTTGAATTTAAATAATACACGTACACATAGCCACACCACATCCAGAAATGTAATATATACACATATGCGTAGTGTGTTATATGTATTGGGCATAAATTTACGCAGACAGACTGCTCTACGTTTATGCTAAAGGGGGTCAAACTACGCCTAACCCCGAGAGCAGAAGGTGATGGGGTTTGTAATGGCCTTTTGTTCTCGGCAGAGATCATTCTCCAGGCTGGGCCAGGGCCCCAAGACAGGCCTGTCTCCTGCACAGATGAGCGCTGCTGTCACTGCTGGGGTTGCATTATGCCAGAGACACGAAGCTGTTGACCATGGTCTTCATCCAAAAATTCTAGCTGGATTTTAGATATCTCTAAACCCCTACACCTTTGGGTATCTCAGATGTACAGCCCAGGATGTTGAACTAATTGTGTGGGAAACTGGCTGAGGAAAGAAAAGCCTTAGACAAAAATCTTATTTCTTTGCACTTCAGAAATGGCTGAGGCACTATATATGTAGAGGATCTGGTAATCTGGATTCCAGATCAGTATTTGTAGTTATAGTTTTGTATGAGCTATTCTTTTTCCTTCCAGAAATCATTTATGAGGCCAAGTAATAGGAGAACTGTCTCCTAAATGAATCTCAATTCCTGAATTATAGAAATACAACAGAATATTACAGATTTAGTGTTAGTTCTTTCCTATTAAAGCATAAATAAATAAATAAATAAATAAAAAGAAAACAGTAATCATAAATGCCAATTTGGCTCATTCAAGCATCCAAATTTGGTTACCATAACAATTGTCCTGGAAAAATAGCCAGTGATCACATGAGATATAGTAGACATTTTTATGGGCATTGTGTGTTTGGAAAGAGGAGCAATTCTTGTCTCTGTACAGGGTGCTGAAATCAGAGCAACACCCAATTCTCTGGCATATGTTTGGGGATGGGAAAAGAAAACGTATAATCTCCTTGGAAAAGTGTAATGCTGACATTGTTATTTCTAAAGTGCTGTAAACATAGATGGTATTCAATAAACAAGTACATAAAGAAAAACTACATAAAGACAAGGTTCCCGCCCCGAGGAACATGCTACCCTCTCGGTCAAGCTCAGGGAGGTCTCACTGTGACTGGCTTAGGCTAAACCTTTTATACTAAATTTCCCATGCTAAATCTCCCACTCGGATCCAAGCGTGAGACTTCCACACATGAGCCAGGGCTGGGCAGGACCCGGTATGCCCAGCTGGCTTGTGCCATGGCGCTTACCCCAGCCAAAATGGGGCAAGAGGCAGCCGACCAGACTTGCCCAGCTCCGGCTACACCCGACTTTCCCCACCCACAAACGCAACTGCGCCAAACAAAAGAGCAGGTTGGAAACTGAGCCGTGCAATAAAGAGGGTTTAATTTCTTTTGTCTCAGGCCTGGCTTTTTCTTGCTCTTTGGGCGCTTTTCTCTCCCTTCGAGGACAGCGGGGACGTGCCTCCAGCCCTCTGCCGAGGGTTTATTCCGGAGGAAACGGTTTGGCTTGCCAGCACGTTTTGCAGGCAAGCGTAGTTTATAAATACGACGGGGGCCCGGCGCTGCGAGGAAACATTTTATCAGGGCGCCTCGAACTGACGATTCAATTATTTTTCAATAAAACATCAGGGGAATGCGCAAACAGCTGCTGCCATCCTTCCACGCAGCAAGTCAAACTTCATGGGGAACAATAGCCGGCGAAACGGGAGCCATGGCTGAGGCGGTAACAATGGGATTCCTCGCTCCGGGCTTTGTTTGATTTCCCAGTCGCAGTTTTGAACTCCCTCCGCCAGTCGGAGAAAGGAGCGGGGGGGGGGGGTGGGAAGGGGCGAGGGGGGGAAGCAGGCAGAGGGGAAGGAGGGTCAGGGGGAGTTAAAGCCTTTTGCAGCCTTTCTCTCGCATTCATGTGGTAATTGGGTGTCAAGCAGAGATCAGTAAGATGGAGCCCGGCCTCTGCGCCCGGGTTAAACTGCAGCAGAAAGAAAGCGGGAGCTGAACCGATGGAGGCCTGAATGTCATTAGGGCGGGAGGAAGCGCCTCTCCCCCAGGAGCCCTTCTGCCGGGCGCTGGGCCGGGGCGGCCGCTTCCCATTCAGGGCAGCCCTGAAAGCGGCCAGACAAAGCGCCCGGGCGGCCGCACAATGCCGCACCCCCGGCTCTGCCTTCAATAGGCCGCTCTAAACAGGCGTTTAACCTTCAGAAGAGCTGAAAGCGATACTCAAAGCGGAGCGCACCGCTCGCCCGCCGCCGTTAGCCTCTTCCTGCGGCCCGGCCGGAGAGGCGAGGAGGGAGGCGCCCGCTGCCCCGGCCCCGGTCGGGTTATCCTCGTTCGAGGGGTGCGCGCGGCCCCGGCGGCGTCGGCCCCCGACGCCTGCTCGGCCCGGCGGGCCTGGTACGCGGAGGGGGGGATGCGGCACGGCAGGGAGACGCGTCCCGCCGCGCCGGCCGGCCACAAGCGCCCTCCGGAGCGGGGCGATGCCCACCGTCCCTTCCGCGGTTTTCCGTGTTGCCCAGCCTGTCCCCAATGACGTGAACTGCCCGAAGCTCTCCCAGGCCTTGGCCTCGCGTCGTTCATGCCAACGGGGGGGATTTTTAATTGCCCGGGAGAAAAGCGGGTCGAGCCCCGGGTTGTTTCGTACGGCGGCGTTCGGCAGCGCGAGGGGCCAGGCCGGAGGAGAGCAGCGAAGGCCCCGTGCCCTCGCAGCTCCTCGCCCTGCCGCAGCCCCGGCCCTCCCGTGCTAGTTGCTCGTTCCGGAGCAGCAGCTAAGGAGCGAACAGCCCTAAAGAGGCTCGCGTCCCTAGCGAAGCCTTTCCGCGTGACGGAGGAAAGCCGCCGGCCCTTCCCCGCCTCTCGCCGCAGACCGCAATTTTTGCGGAATCCCCTGCAACAGGGAGGAGGCAAAGGTGCCTCCGGCCCAGAGCCTGCTCTCGATTGCGCTGGAACTGCTGCTCGCTGGCTCGCTGGCTCGGGGGAATCACGTATTTACATTTCTAAAGAGCGCACTAAAGGATAGGCCCTTCTTTAGTCCAGAATATTTCCCGGCCGCCGCCGCTTAAAGGCGAAGCTGGCTCGGCAGTGCTGAGAGGCGCGCGCGGGCGTCATTGTTTGGGTGGACTTCAGCACGTAAAGAGTGTCGGGGGGAGGCTCGAAGGCACGGCTTTAAAGATTGCCACGGACTTTCTCTGCAGCAGAAATTAATTTCATCCAGAAAGGTCCTGAGCATCCTGCAGAAACCCTGCCTGTGTTTAGGCTGAAATACTCTCATTTGCACACCAAGCGTGGCTTGGCCGAGCTAGCTAGGACCTAGAGCTGGCAAGAGAAGCTGACCAGAGAGAAAATTACAACATTATTTTTCGTAATATTAATATTATTGTCACTGTCCAGGATGAAGGATCTGCGGGAAACAATCATCTCTGTGGTGAAAAGTACGTTTGGTCTGTAAAGCTCTTTGGCTTTGCTCAAATTAATAGGTTAATAATAACCCAGAAAGGGATTTTAATGTTTTATTCTCCTCATGCAAACATATTTTTAAAATTTTTAGTTAAAAAAGAATAATATCTTATCCTTTTTATATAGTACTTTTACCTATATACAGCTGCTGAGCCAGACTTGAGCCTAATGATCAAAGGAGAGAGATAAGTCTCACAAGGTGCCTCTAAACATAGAAAGGGGATTCAGTTAGCTTCTTCCTTAAAAAAAACACAAATAAAAAGAAACAGAAAATCAGCATAAGATTAGGCCCCGGCTGCTTCTTTCCAAACACTTCCCTGCTGGAGGCGTTGTGTCCCAGCATTGATTCCTGAATCAGTAACACACTTGCACTTGCGTTCCTGGGCTAACTGCTGCAGTGGCACTTGGGCCTATGCTTAGTTTTTTCCTGGGGAAGTGGGACTTTAAAAAGGCCCCATGGCTTCAACCCAGAGCTGACACAAGCCAGCGGAAAAACTCTAATTGGTTTATCTGGGTTTTGTAGCACGTCTCAAGGCATTGCCAAGTACGACACGACCGTCCTTGGGAAAGACAACAACGGCCCAAACAGTATGTGAATTATACCCTGCCAGCAGGTTTCCAGCGGGGAAAAGAGCTAGTACTTTTAACCCTCTGAATGCTAAAGGTTGGCACCTCGGAGTCTTCCTGCCCGTCCCAGCCCGTGGGACACGTGGGACCTGGGTGAAGGACAGACAAGCTCCCCGTGCTCTCTGCTGTGCTGCAGCCAGCTCTCAGCCCCTCGGCTGACCGTGCTCCTGCCTCCGCTGTGAGTACAAGCCCCACGTATCCCCCAAACCAAGAGTACAAACCAGTCTTCCTTCACATCAGCTTACTCGCAAATAAGTAATTGCCGTGCTTTCATAAGCGTCCCATACTGTTTGCACCTGCGTTTAATATGCAGCGCCCCTGAATCACAGGGTTCACTTAGGGTTTTTTTTTTTTTTTTTTTAAGATAAACAGCTTTCATAGACCTGGAAATACAGCACTAAGCCTTTCACTGCAGCACCTTTCCCTGCCTCTTCTAAGAGCAGCCTTGTACAAAAGGAAGCACAGCTATTTCTTCCAGCAAGGGAGAGAAGCACTCCCATTTCTCCCAGTACCACCCAAACCACGCATCTCCAGACAGCAGACCCGAGACCGACTTCAGCGAGGTCGGACTTTCCCTTGTTCTTTTAGCAAGGGCTCAGCAAACCTGGCAGCTCCGGTTGCGTGGAAGCCAGCGTTTGATTGAAACCGGGGGTCTGGGGTAACCTCGGTGTCGCTGAAGGAGACTTTGGGCATCCTCTGCAACGGGGATGTCAGGACACGGGGTGGAGGGGAACGGGCTGCCTGTGATTTCCACTAGGTTCAAAGCCAGCACAATCATCTGTACCCAAAACTCCCCATCAGACAGGATCCGACCTGTCCCCACGTGGGTAACTCGCCACCCCAAGAGCGGAGAGACAGGGCAGCTCCCAGCTCTGCCCTCGCAGCACCCCATGCCCCCCCCTCCCCGGGGGTTTGTGGCATCCCGGGGCGCCAGAGGAGGTCCCTCGATGTGAGACGACGTTCGCTGTGCCCAGCCCGCCCTCCTCCGGCAGCTGCAAGAGGAACAGCGTCCGAAAGCGGGACCCGAGCATCTGCAAAGCAGTCACCACTGCGCTCCCTGCACCTTGCTGGGGTGGCAGCCGCCCCAAGGCCTGGGGACACCAACGGGCCCTTAAACACAACCCCTCTGCAGGCAAAGCCTCCTTCTGCAAAGGCTCAATCCTGCCAGCACCACAGGGCAGTGGGGCTGAGGCCAAGCTTTTCCCTGGGCCTGTTCTCAAGCGAGCCATGGAGGGCTGCTTGGGGACACCGGCTGTCCCAGGAGCATCCACTCTGCTGCTGCACCCTGCGAGGAAGAGCTGAGCCGTCATGTGCACCCACGACCCCGCGCTCCTCCCCATCCTCACCATGCACCGGCCCACCCTGGAGCTGGTTGCAGAGAAGGCCTAATGGCTCCAGGCTAGACCTTGCCCAGAGTAGGGGATTTTACCACAAAAATTAAAGAACTTTGCTGAGCTCACAGGAATTTTGCTCTATAAAGTTTGCAGTTTGGAGATACTGGAGAAAGCAGGGTTTCGAACGTGTCAGAAGGTGCATCTGGTATATAAAAGATGTAGGTTTCCAGCTCTTTTCCCATAGCGTGTCTCATCAGCATGCTTCATCCAGGCTAATGAAAGACATTTCACCCTGGTACCTACGCACCATGAAGGGGCCTATTTCTCCTGTCCTCACCACCCTCCCCAGTTTGGATGCAGAAGGTTTTAAGGATGGGTCTGGCAGCAAGGGAAGAGAAGGGAGAACGGAAACAAAAAGCTTGTCAGGGAAGTCAGACACTGGAGCTGGGAGATTAAACTTGGCCTACCATGGAGACAGGAAGCAGCAGGATGAGGAACAAGCAGTCAGAAGAGGGGAGAGAAAGAGCCAGACTGGCCAGGGTACACAGGGAGAACTGGGCCAAGCTGGAGAAACTGGGATGGCAACACTGGGGCCAGGACAGGGAGAAAGGGGGAGTGGGAAGTAGGCAGAGGGGTCTGGAGAGGGTCCAGTCAACAGGCTGTTCTCCCGCAGGCATCGAATCCAGCGGCAAGGGCTTGCCTCCCCCTGCCCTGAGATGAGCTAGAGACAAACCCAGTACGGGGAGGTTGTGCTCTGCAGTGGCAGTTCCCAAACTGGCCCAGTCCCTTGCCTCCCCCAACACAGCAGGACTGAGCAAGCAAGAGGTAGGAAACTCCAGCATAGCCCATACTCGCATTTAATTGTGAGGACAGGACAGACTGGGGCAGGCAGGTATGTTGGTGTGGAAGCACAGCTAAAAGAGCAGACACACCCTGCCCTTGCAAGAGACACACATGTCATTTTAAGGTGTAACTCTGCTAAAAGCATCAAACAAACCGTAAAAAAAAAAAAGAAGAAAACCCAACCCAGAGTTTTCTCTGACACAGATGTTTCTGCATGGTCTCCAAGGGCTGGAATCAGACATTGCTGCTAAGGCTGTTTCACATCGGACACAACGCGGGGAATTCACTTGGCGCAAGTCAGGTGTTTAACACAGACATTTCAGTTCAGAGGCCAGTCTCCTGCTGTGGAGGTGGAAAGGGACTCTTGCAGGAGGAGACGCAGAGACTGTGAAGTCAGGCTCTCACAGAGACCACCCTCTGGAGGAGCTTCTCCCCTAGGCAAGTTGCCTCCCACGTCCATGGCCCAGCCATCGCAGCAGGAAAGCCCCTAGAGCCGCTCCATGTTTCTCAGGTGCTGAGTACGTCTAAGCAAAGCCAAGCCAGGCCCTTCATTCCCACTCTCCCACCTGCTCTCTGCAAGGAAGAAAGTGCACGAAACAAGGCTGCATCCACAAAAGGTGGAAGTAAGAGACCCAGAGACGTGTCCACAAGACAGCAGAGCTCGCTCACATCCTTCACCGTGCAGCAAGGCCACAGGGACACACGTGGCCGCGCCAACGCTGGAAGAGGAGACTCGGTCCCAGATGAGAGTGTCCCGTCTCCCTGTGAGAGAAAAGGGCTCTCCGAGAGAGGACAGGTCTGGGATGTCCCTCCACCTACTGCACAAACCCAGGACACATTCAAAAGTACGGACAATAAATTAAGAATGGAAAAAAAAAAGTCAGCATGTATTTTATATATATATATATATGTATATATACATACACACATACATATATATACACACTTATATATATATATATGTATAATGTATGTGTGATTGTGAAAAATAGAAATGTCATCCCCAGGAGAGAGCAAGGCATGGCAGAAACACCTCCCTGTCCCTCCCCTGAGCCCAGCACTATCCTGCTCCCCTGATTCACAGCAGAAACACRACACCAGCGGGCCGCAGAGAGGGCAGGGGTTGCGCCTGGCACCCCGCTTCCCTCTGCCAGCCGGGGCCCGGCACCAGGGAGGAGCTGGCTGCTTGGTGGAGGAGGAGGGGGAAAAGAGCCCAGCGCTGGTTCCTTCATGGCCTGCACAAGGAAGGGCTGCTGCAGGCAGGGAAAGGGAGGGGGAAGACGGGAAAAACAAAATGGAATGGCAGGGGCACCCCATCCCTCCTCAAGTGGCCGGGGCCCTGCCCCTCCCGTGGCTCGGGACCACCACCACTGTACCAATTAGAAAATAAAGCCATAATGAGTCTATGCTTTGGTATGCAACCATCCCCCTCCCCTCCGTTCCCCCTGCATTCCCCCCAACCCGTTATCTGTAAAACTCGTCAAATAAAATCTCTAGCGTGCCTTTATATCGCTCCCTGAACCTTTCCTTCCCCAGCGCCTGCCCTGCCCCCCCTCTCCCCCCCAGGACTTGGGGAGGTGCCTTGCTCGAGCCCCGCTGGTTACAGCTTCTGCTGTCCCGACTGGATCCTCTCGAACGCTTCCTGGTCCAGGGGCAGGTAGCGGCCTTGCCTGGAGTCCAGGAAGTACAACCTGTCCTTCACCAGCGCCGGGTCAAAGCCCTGCTTGCGCAGTTCCATCTTCTGGAATTTGTAAGTGCCTGGAGTGGGGAGAGAAGATGGGAGGAAGGGGTTGTCGGCTGCCCGCGCTCCCATCGCCACCCGGTCGCGCTGCCAGGCCTTGCTTCACGCACCGTCCTGCACAGCACACGGCTGGGACAGGGAGGTCACCTCCCAGGTGCCGAGGCCACCCTGAGGCACCCCAGTGAGCCACCACGGCCTTGCACTCCCACTTCTCCAAGTCACTGGAGGCCAGGAGGACTCTACAGGGCAGACCTGCTCCATCTGATCCCAGGCCTGCTGCACATCACCCTCCGTACCCGAGCGAGGCAGACGAAGCAGCGGTGCCCTCCCCCCTGCACAAACGCACACGCCGTGGCTCACTTGTCTTGGAGACTTCGTGCAGAAACCGCAGGAAGACGGGCCGCGCGTACAGCGGCAGAGCCTTTTTCAGCTCACCAGCAAAGCTCTCCAGGTCACAGGAGTTCTCAGGGTCGGCGATGGCTGCCATTCCTGCCTTCCCTTCAATCCCTGCAGGACAGAAAAGAAGGGAGAGTACCCTGTGGGACACACTGTCCCTGTAGTATTGCCTCCATCTGTCCCACACCAGCAAGGCCGCTGGCAAACACCCTGCTTTGTACTGAAGCGTTGGCATGTCCAGCTGTGTCACCAGCTGTGTCACCACCCTGTGGCTAAGGGTACAGCGACACCCAGCGGTCACAGTCACCTCCTCCCAGAGGAGACACCTGCAGCCTGCCCAGGAAGGACACAGGGTCCTTCCAAACTAGTCAGTATCAGACCAAACCTCGGCTGGAGAGAAGATTCCCACTAGTCACATCCCCAGTGGCTTCTCCCTGGCTTGTTGACACTGAACCTCAGTCAAAAGGACTTGCAAAAGGACACATCTTGCAAAAGGACACACAGTCTGGACACGCAGGACATGCTCACATTCAGGTGCCAGAGGCCTGCCTGCCTCCACTGAGCGTCTTCTCCCACCCCAGTTACCTGGGATCTCCACACCGTAAACAACAACATCTGTCAAGTTGAGGATGCGGCTCAGTGTCCCCTCCACCTCTGTGGTGGAGACGTTCTCCCCCTTCCAGCGGAACGTGTCCCCAGTGCGGTCCCGGAAGTACATGTAACCGTATTTGTCCATCACCAGGACATCCCCTATGGCAGAGTGAGGAATGGGCAAAAAATGGGGTGTCAGAGGGGCTAAGAGCTCCCCCAAAGCATCTCAGGGCAGAGCCACTAGCCTGAAACAGCTTGGGGTGGGGAAAGAGAGGCTCAAAAAGCCTGGTTCTTCTCTGCTCACCAACTTGGAGGTAGCAGGACCACACAGGCCTGGCAAAGCCAGGTCGCACAGCCCCAAACCCACCCAAATAGCCCTTTCCTCCCCTCTTAGCAGACATGGCGGGGCCCTGCTCGCTTCACCTGTGAGATAGGCAGCATCCCCCTTTGAAAAAACATCCCTGGCGATTTTCTTGTTGGTGGCTGACTGATTCAGGTAGCCATCAAAATGCTGCAAGGGGTTGCTCTTGACGATGCGGCCCACCAGCTGCCCCGGCTCCCCTGCAGGGAGAGAAGAGGGGATGAATAGGGGGAAGCAACAAATCAAGCCCAGAGAAAAAGGGAAGTTTACCTGAGCAGTCTCAAGCCTAGTTAAAATACCTTGAAGTATCTAATGAAAGACTCACATAGGGCCGAGGAGACACATATTCCCCCGGTTGCCCTCACCTGGTTTGCAGGGGACACAGACACCATCTGGCCCCCGGATCAGCTCCATGGTGTCTTCATGCACCTTCACCAAGCCGATGGGGTACACACCTGGCAGGATCCTACTGTTGAAGCCGCAGGACCCAACCTAGGACAGAAGGAGCTCAGAGCCATGGGCAGCAGGGATGTCTCTCCAGCCCCAAGCCTGCTGCCCACCCACATCCAGGACACCAGAGAGCTGGCACCACACAAGAACAGCCAAAACCCCTCCAGGCAGACAGTAACCCACGTGAGGCCTCTTGAGCAAGGAACCAGGAGCAAACAGCCCCACTGAGTCTCCAGCCCTGCCCAGGCCAGCAGGAACCCTCTGGGACATAGGGAGGGCAGCGGGGCCTTACGTTGTTGTCGAAGTTGCCCAGGCTGCAGTTGCACTCAGTGGCCCCGTAGAACTCGGCCACCTGGGCGATGCCGAAGCGGGCCATGAACTCTCGCCAGATGGAGGCTCGCAGCCCATTGCCCAGCGCCATGCGCACCCGGTGCTGCCGCTCCACCTCCTGGTACGGCTGGTTCAGGAGGTAACGGCAGATCTCACCAATGTACTGCACAATCTGGGGTAAACAGGAAACAAGGACAAACTAGGATCTTCCCCCAGGCCCCAAGGTCTTTTTGGGGGTGGTCCCCAGGGCAGGCAGGGAAGGAACAACTAGCCCAAGGTTCCCTAAAGAGGCCAGGGCAAAACCCAGGAGGTCCTGCTAGCTTGTCCCCCATCTGCCCCTTGCTGGCTACCCCCCTGCCTGAGGTACCCTCCTCCAGTCTGCAAAACCTATCCCAAACCTTGTGGTTAATGTTGGAGCATGGGAACAGCTTGGACACACAGAGTTACCACCCCAGGTGGGAAGGACATGGCCCCACCACCTTGAAAGGCAGTGCAGGACACAGGCAGAGCTGGTACAGGCTGCCCCCTCTTCCAGCAGACAACATGGGTCCCCAGGCTCCTCTCCCCAGCCCCAGCTGGCTTGGTGGTCCCTTGCCTCATGGCCTCACCGTACAGTTGTACTTCACGCAGTCCTCCCAAAAGTGTGAGGCCGAGAACTTCTTGCGGATGACGATTGTCATGCCCTGCAGCAGGCACTGCCCGATTCCCACAATGTTCCCTGTGGAGAGACAGCCAGAGAGGCCTTCAGTCCCCACATCTCTCCAGCCCAACCAGTATGGGGAAAGGCTTGGCAGGGCAAGGCAGAGGCCACATGCTGTCTCAAAGCACACAAGTGATCATCTAGCCAAGGCCCCCAGGACCACAGGCACTGGGAAGGGGACACAGGGGCAGAGTGACAGCAAGATCTGCAACAGCACTTTGCACCCAGACGTCCCAGCGTGTCTCAGCCAGCAAGGTGGGCACTGCTTCCCCATCCCCATTACCTTCCAGATGGAGCAGCAATAAGGTACAGCTGCCCCAAAGCTGGTCTAGAAGCTGGGATAAAAAAAAACCCACTCCCCACTCCAAAGGCCAGTCTGATCAGTCCCAGCTCCCAGAGAAAGAGGAAGGACTCAGATCAGACAGGCAGCACCACCACCACCAGCTGGGCTCTCCTTGGCACAGAGCATGGCTGCTGCGCCAGCCTCCAGCCTGTGCCCTGGGCTCGGCAGAAGGGAAGGGACAGCCCATGCAAGCAGGGCTCCACGTGGCTCACGTTACCTGCAGCGTGGTAGAGCGGGAGGCAGTCATACATCACATCATCGGGCCTCATGCGGAAACCATAATAAACTAAGCTGGACATGCGGAAGTACCTGGGGAGGAGGATGAAGGGGCATGTCGGCAGCAGGGCCAGAGGCTCTGTGCTAGCACAGGGCAGAGCTCGACCCTCTTCCTCCCCAGAGCCCCCAGCTACTGCCTTACCTGCAGTTCACCACAATGGCAGCCTTGGGCATCCCCGTGGTGCCGGAGGTGTAGATGTAGAAGAGCTTATCTGGAGAGCGAAGAGGAGACAGGGTCACACACCCAGTGCCACTATATCCTATCTAGGAGCTGGCTGGACAAGGAGATGGGAACAAGGCAAATTTATACACCCCGATCACTCCAGGTGAACCAAACATGACAGCACCAAGAAGACATTGGAGTTCATCCTGGGCAGGATCAGGTCTATTGGGCAGATGGTGGGGAACCACACGATGCTGCCTCACAGGGAGGGCTGGCCTTTAGACGCCAGAGTAAGACCCATCTCAAATGCCCCAGGCCCTGCTGCAGAGGTCTGCCATTGGCATCCCAAGCAGGCACTCTTGCAAGTGAGGACACAGCCAACCAGTGTTGTAAACAGCCGATCCACAGAAACATCACCATGAGTTTGCTCCTCAAAAGCTGACCACATACCAAGGAAGCCCTTCTCAGGGGGGGTTGGCTGGAGCCGCTGGGCCGTCTCCAAGAGGGGATCCAGGTGTTTTGCACCAGGAATTGCTGACTCAGGGTTTCCTTCACCAGACCAGAAGAGATGGATGGATTTCTCCAGGGAGGGCTGCACCTCCTGCATGGCTAGGAAAGCAAAGAGGGGAGATGGAGAAAGACCGCAGGGTGGATATGGCACAGAGAGACCCTGCCCTTCCAAACAGTCTCAGGTAGACGATGCCCCAGGTAGCAGTACCCTCACTGGGCTCTGCAGTGTCCAAAAGGTCCGACAACCTTCCCAGGCAGATATTGTTTCCCATGCCTAACAGAAGCTGGGCCCAAGCCCAGGCCTCTTCAGAGACTAGACGAGCCTGTTCTTCTGCTCTCCCCAGCCAGAACCTCTTGGGTGCCAATTTAGCCAGAAGAGGTCTGTTGACACCATCAACCTCAGAGGTGTGGGCTGAAACACATGAGGAGCTGGAGCCTAGCTGCTGCAGGGATGTGGCTAAGAGCTGCAAGAACAAGAGGAGGCTCGTTCCATGTAGCATGACAGGCCCGGCCCAGTCCTGGGGTCTGTGCAGGGAATGGACCCTGGAGAGGCACTATTAGCACAAGGAAAGAGCCTCACACCCATGCAGGCCTGCTTGGGAACCAGACAGAGCACTGAACCCCAGATCCTGCCCATCTCCAGCTGCCACCCAGTGGCCAAAAGACCAACAACAACAAAAAAAACCCACAGATCCAATTCCTGGATAACTCAGTTGTCCACTCTCTTCTATAGGAACTGAGATCTCTGCCCTATGGTGGGTAGGAAAGGAACACTAAGCCCACAGCCCTAGCCCCCCCATGCCCTAGCCTGGATGACTCCTGAAGCATCTGCCTGTCCCCTCACCTTCCATCATCTCCACCCCAAAAACCACAGCCTTGGAGTTGGAGATGGTGATGCAGTGCAGCAAGGCCTCCATGCGCAGGTGGGAATTCACAAGGGCTGTCTCCACCCCAATCTTGGCCAGGCCGAGCCACAGCCCTACGTACTGATTGCGGGACTCCATGAACAGAGCCACCACGTCACCAGAGCGGAAGCCTTGTCCACGGAAGAAATTGGCCACCCGGTTGGAGTACTCATCCAGCTGCCGGAAGGTCCAGCTCTCGCCTGTGCCTTGGAAGATCAGTGCTGTCTTCTCTGGACATTTGCTCGCTGTCTTCTGGAAGATCTTGGCAATGGTGTTTTTCTCCCTCACATGCCTCCACACTTGCCACTTCACCCGCAACAGGACCAGCCCCGTGCTGCCAAAGGAAGGGGAGCAAGAAGACAGCAGCTCAGTGACCCCTGCAGAACCACTTCTCCTAGCAAAGCCAGAGATGCAGCACAGCACAGCACAGCACAGGGACCTTGCTAGGAGCGGCAATAGTCCAGCCTGCTCCAGACCTTGCTCTAAGTCAGCAACGGCTCTGGGTGCTCCCCTGAACAGTGTGGACATAGCTGGGGTAGACAAGCCCTCTGTAAGGACACATAGCCAGGAACTGATGGCAGCCAGGGAGGGATGAGCTTTGGGGGGCTGCAGACAGGGATGTCCCCCATTCAAAAGCATATCTTTGAGCCTCAGATGCTCTCCAAGAGGTGCCATCACTCCCTTCCCCCAACAGGAGCTGGCACAGCCTGGCACCGGCTTGGAGCCGACCCTGCCACCCAGTGCCACGCCAGCAATTTAAGGGACGGGGTGAAGTACAAGGACAGTCACTAGACGTTAGAGCTCAGCTGAAATCCGTCTTTCCTAGGAAAACTTTGCCCGAGGGTTTGGAGCCGTCTGGGCTTGGCAGAGGGAGATCTCCTTCCAGATGGGCCAGGAGCCAGCAGGGACCCAGGGCTGCTCAGGGAGCTGGGGGTTGCACTCACACACACACCAGGGCAGAGCAGCGGGCTGGGGTGGGGGCCCATCCCAGCCAGGACACCTACGTGAGGTCTCTCCGTATCGTCTTTAAGAATATGAGGAGGAATTTCCATCCCCCGGATCCCAGGTAGAAGACAAAGAGAGCAGGGACGGCCTGGGCCCAGGACAGCTCCAGGCTGACCCTGAAGAACAGCAGCAGCGCTGTGAGGGCAGCCAGACGCAGCATCATGGCCTGCAGAGAGAGAGAAACCACGGATCTCAACCCGCTCACACTGGACTCCGTGATGACAAACCCATGGGGCAAGGGATGCATTGGCAGCCCCCAGTTTCCTGGAAAAGGCCCCAGAGTCACTGTTCTTCCTTGCAGTGAAGATTTAACTCAGCAGGCCAGATCTCCCACTGGCGTAACTCTACCAGGCCCTGGAGATGGGCTCCGATTAAGCCATTGGCACCACACTGGTTCGCAGCAGCCAAGAGCCTGGCCATTCCCTCCCAGGGAGCCACACACAGCTGCAGCCCAGCTGCACACCAGCCAGGGACACAGACTCAGGCCAGCAGCCTGAGATCTTGGATCAAGTCACTTTACAGCTGTGGGAGCAGGGTCAGGGCAGGGGACCCTGTGCAGATGTTTAGGAGACACCGGGACGATGCCAGGCAGGGCAAGCTCAGCTCCCTCACTCCCATCCCAGGAAAACCCAGCTCCAAACTCCTCTTTACCCCAAGAATCCCTCTGTCCCCCTAACCCAGTTCTCCCAGGCCCTCAGCAAGCATCAGCTCTCCTGCAAGCCTGGCTCCAGGATGGCCACCACGGCTGGCTGGAGAGCTCAGCTTCACGTGCTCCCCGACACAGCTCAAACAGGAACAGGGACAGGAAACTCAGTCCTTTGAGCTCTGCTCATGTTTGTAAATTCTCTGTCAGCGGGCAGTTTCCTGGCCTGGCTCTGCTGGAGATGCTGTCAGAGCAGATCTGGGGCAGCGAGGCCAGACACAGGAATGCCCTCGCCTTGGATGCCTGCCCAGGGTACAGCAGGCAGAACAAGGGTGTCTCTGCTGCCAGGAGCACCCAGACCCCCACCTCATGCCATAAGCCAGCAGCTCAGTCTCTGGTATTTCTGTCCCCTGACAAGCAGCATCTCTGTCCCCATCCCAAACACATCCCAGATGTGGCTTCAAGACTCACAGGGAGTCACCAGGCTCTTTTTGGGTAGCAGCATCAGGTAGAGGAAAGCAACAGTGACGGGACCCCTAACCCCACCAGCTCGAGGTCTCCTTAGATAAAACTGGTCCTTCCTGGCATGCACACGGGTCAAAAAGGAAGGAAACAGTCATGTAATTTCCCCTTCCCTCTTGAGGACGAATTCGCTGCTCCCAAGCTGACAGCCCTGGGTCTCCATGGCTGGGAGAGCTGGGAGCTGCGTGTGCAGCCAGCTTTCGCTCCGGCTGCTCCCCAGTCTCTGGGACGGGGGCAAAGGCTGCTCTGTGCAGCTGCCCCAGCGGTGCGGGGGAGCCTCTGCGGACTTGACAGGAGATGCAGGAGGGGCCGGAGCCAAGGCAGCACCATGCGGTAACCAAGCCTTAGCACATCATGCGGGCTGCCTCGTATCCAAGCCGTAACACCCAGGAGCAGGCAGCCCCCGGACGCTGCTCCCAGGTGTGGGGACTGGGGACGTCCCCCCAAGCCACAGCCCCGCYCATGTCAGCGGCCTCCAAGCTCTCTGCACCGAACATCTCCCAAGCTCAGGGCCCCCAGCCCCCAGCATGGTCCCTCCGGCTTTTAGCAGAGCAGGACCCCCTGCCTGGTCGCCCAGGACCCTCCTTATGCAGCCAAACAGGGCAGCTCGGAGATCACCACCAAACTACCAGGCCTCAGGCAAGAGCCGAGCCCTTCCTTACGTGCTCCGCGTTGGACGGGCAGCCGCGGAAAGGCATTTAAACTCCAGCCTGAGGAAGAGACAGGCCCCCGTTACGCGCCGCTCTCACCCTTCCCTCGTCCCAGGCTGCCAAGCAGACGAGGCCCGGCGCTTCCCACCAGGAGAGAGCCCGGGCGCGAGCGCCGGAGGCGGTGGGGCCGGAGGTCCTGCCGTTAAGGATTCAGGTCTTGTTTAGCTGCATCAGCGCGGAGAAAACTAAGGCCTGTACGCGGCTCTGCAGGCAGCCGGTACGACGGCAACTGCGGGGATCCATCGCCCGGGCAGGGACGGAACCCGAGGGGAGCCGGGGAAAGGGATCAGGCCGGGAAGCGCGAGGGGCAGGTCGTGGGCTGGAGACCTGCGGCTTCGCCGCCCGCGCCCAGCGCTAACGGCCAGAGAGGCTCGGCAAGGCTCCGGGGCTCCCCGGAGGCAGCTCCCTGCGAAGAGCGGCGTTTCCCCACCGTTTCCAGGGGCGCTGGGGCCCCGCCGCCCCCCGCCGGCGCCGCCCGCCTCGAGGGGAGGCAGCTCTTGCTCCGGCCTCCGCTCGCCCCTGCGCCCCCAGCGACACCCGCGCCGGCGGCTCCAGCAGCGGCAGCCGGGTCTCACCGGCCGCCGCGGCCCCCGAAAGC
>NW_020447863.1:611035-620176 GCF_003343035.1 Apteryx rowi | reverse complement strand
CGGGCGGCGGCGCCGGCGGGAAGAGGTGGCGAGGGCGGCGGGGCAATCCGACGGCTCTGTGGCGCAATGGATAGCGCATTGGACTTCTAGCGTGGTGACGGGAGTCATTCAAAGGTTGTGGGTTCGAGTCCCACCAGAGTCGCATTTTGCCGGCGACGCGGCGCGTGTTTTGGGGCCGGGGTGCAGCGGCTGTTTTCGGGCCGCGGGACCCCCCGGAGCCGGGCCCGCTCGCCGGGCCGGGGGCGCCGCTGAAACCCCCCCCGTACTGCTGCAGAGAGGCAGGGGAAGCCTGGTCCCCTCCCCAGAWTTTTTTTAAATGCAGTGCTGGGGGGGATATTCCTGCAGCAGGAGGTGTTTCCTTTTTTAAAATGTGTCATTTCAAGGGCAAGAATTTCACGGGGAAACAACRGGAAAAAAATCCATGTGTGTGTGCATGTGCGTAAACATGCACATCAGTATTCAGCTCCCTCCAGCCCCTTTCCCTGCACGCGTCTGCCCGGCAGCCCTCTCCCAGCTCCACGCTGCAGGCATGTAAAAGCCCCAGCAGCAAGCAGGAGGCACGACCCCGTGGGCCGGGGCGCTGGGGGATCACCATGCYGCCAGGATGCCGGTTGTTCAGCGGGAGGGACGTGGAAGGAGCCGATTCTCCTTCCTCTGCCGCATCCGATTTCCTGGAGGAGCCGAGGCTTGCGCCAGCTGTGCTGATGTCAGCACAAGGAGCTGGACCAGATGTGGCCCGGATGTTGTAGGACGAGGCTGTTCCAGGCCTGGAAGTGAAACCCAGGGTGTGTTTGATGGGGTTTGTATACTGTTTGGGAAGAAAATAAACCTTTACTTGCCCAGATGCAAAACCCACGCAGCCTCGCATTTCCGAGCAAGCCAGCACAACACGGACGCAGGACGCCTAGCGTATTTTTGACTCCATCACCGCCCCCATTCCGGTGCCCCAAACCACGCTCCTGGCCGCAGAGCGAGGGCCGGCACCGTGTTGTCCCTCGGCCGCCCGGGCACAGAGCTGCCGCTTGTCCACGGTTAAACACATACCGAAAAAAATGCACTTTGCTGTGGCTTGTGTCCGACCTGTCAAAATCCTCCAGGCTCGTTCCCTTGGTTGCACCTGCCTCACGCCTTTATCTTCACGGACTCGGAAAGCAGTGGCCACGGCAAACGGAGCTGCAGCCACACTTCAGTGCTCCTGCCGAGCAGACGAGGTTTAAAATGATATTACGTCCCATTTACATAATGCTGGCACCAGCACCCCGCGCAACACGCGGCCCGTCACGGCCAGCCCTGTGCAAACGCGGCGAGGAACTGCCTCCGGCGGTTCGATTCGGGGCAGCAGGGTGTCGCGTGCTCAAAATAAACCCAGGCTGCAGCAAAACTCTCCGTTTCGTGACCAGYGTTTCCTGGATTTCCTTCGCTGTAGCTCATGGCTGAAAAATAGGAGAGTATTTCCTAAGCTATGAGAAATAACCTTAAAATTGTGGCCTAGCGTTTTTGTTAGCGACYGGCACTCCCTGCCCGGCGGGACGGYGGCGTGCGCGCGGGAAACGGAGGCRGTGGCGCTCACGTGCACCCCGTGCCCTGCCGCACAGCCCGGCGAGGAGCGGCTGACGCATCCTCCCGTCTCACAAGCGATGCCCCGGTAATCCCAGGCCTTTGCCCTAGCGTTGAGAGCCGCCGCAGCCAGCGTACGGCTGCCACCACTCRATTCGGGGGGCATTTCCAGGCAGGGAGGGGGCCCAGCCCTGGCCTTGACTCAGGAGGCCCTGGGAACCAGGCACGGCCCTGGTCTGGAAGGGGAAGAAAGCAGGCGGGTGGTGGGGTGGGCTGAGGAAGAAGCTGGAACTGGGAGGCAGCTAGGGGCGAGTCAGGGGCAGAAGGGAGCAAGGGGGGGACCATTCCTGGGGAGCCAGAGGAGACCGGAGGAGCCGAGCGGAGATTCGAGAGCAAAGCAGGGAGCCCCAGAGCACGCTGCTGCAACCGGGTCGACGGCCTCAGTGCTCGGGCAGGATGTTCTGGCTGCGGCATCGCCCTGGAAAGTCGAACRCGCTGCCGCTGCCTCACTAGAGGGGTGAGAGCCTCTTCCCTCTCCCCAAAGCACCAGGATCAGGAGTTTAGGAACCCCTCAGCCTTGCACCCCTCCTGCCCCCACAGTCTGGTTCTTCCCCCGTCCAGGTCTTTGTGCAACGACCACAGCGAGAGAGCGTTTGAGCAGTCAAGCGCCTGCAAACCTCGGCTGCAAAGACACTGATCTAAGGGCGGGAGCAAGGTTTTTTGCAGCCGGCAGCACTGGCGAGCCAGGCTGGCCCTGCATCACCCCGGCTCCGCAGGGAGCACAGGGCAGCGCGCAGCCGGCTCCGCGCTCGAGCTCCCTGGGGACGCGCGGCACACGCCTGCCCTGCCGCCCTCCTTCCGGCTGCAGCCACGGACAAAGAACAACAGGCCCAGCCGGAGCAGAACAGGGATGAGGTTTCACGTCAGATCTCCCGATCGGCAGGGGAGGTGGGGGGAGTGGAAGGAGAGGGATAAYGAATTACAAGCTCCACCATGAATTTTATTAACCGAAAAGGAATCCGAACACAGCAAACCTCCCTGTACAAAGACCCACCTGCCTCATGGCTCTGTCCTAGTACTTGACAGCTCTACAATCCAGCCAGCGGCAGCCTGGAGACCCGTTTAATTAACCGCGACAGCAATCAACTCTCAGACACAGCTCAGCGTGAATGGCACGAGCAGCCTCTGCCTCTGCTCCCCAAAGATTCAGCCCCTTATTCCCAATCACATTGTTTTGCTGCCAAAAGAAGGGGGACGATCCCTATGAAAAGCTGGTGCACTCATGCAGATTTCAGCCTCTTTGCTGGGGAGGGTCTGCAGGGGGGCACGGCAGCCCGGGATCTTCTCTCGAGCAGCAGCTCCAGCAGAGATAACATCCAGAGATATTTCTCTGCCTGCTTGCAGCGAGAAAAGGGAAGTCGGGCAGAGCGGCGCAGCCCTCGGCCGCGGCACACTCTGTCCTGCAACACCCACATCCTCTCTGGGTGTCAGGGCACGAGTTCACCGTGTCTGAAGGAGCTCCCCGAGTGCATCCGCGAGCTGCTCCTGCAATTGCTCACTGCGTGGTCTCCAGGGCGTGAGACACATCCCCTATTGCCCAGCGGCAGGAGGCCAGAGGCAGGCACCAGTGCAGGATCGGCCCTCGCTGGTGCAGGCACCAAACCCGCCCCTGGGCTGCTTGTGGTTTAGCTCCACTCCAGGGCTGCTCTAAGACTTACTCTGCTCCCTTCCCTCCCCATCCCAGTGTTTCGGAGCATCGGTCTCAGAGCGCTGCTGTCAGGGGGACCCGAGCAGCCAAACGCAGCTGACACAGGCACAGCGGGACTTGCCATCGCTCCACCGAATCACAAATGGCAGAAGGGGTCAAGCTCTGCCATGGCACAGGGAGGTGCAACCTGGCCTCCACCAACAGGAGGGAGCCAGCTCTTGACAGGGGAAAACGCAGCCATCAGGCCCGTGGTGGCTGGTAGCAGAGCCAAGCTGTGCTCCTGCAGCGGCAGGAGATGAAACGCTGCAGGGGGTTGTCCACCAGTTGGGGATCCCCCATCCCCTCCCYGATCCTTGAGCTCTCACACTCGAACAGCCGGGGGAGGGAAGATGCCAATCTCCTCCCGCAGGGACTCCACTGTCTGTTCCCAGCGCCGCTCGTAGTAGATGTTGAGGATACAGTTGGCGTTGCGCCCGCTCTGAATCGCCCAGGGAAGCAGCTCCGTAGCCAGGACCCGCAGCTTTCTGGAACAAAAAGTGCAGAAAGGGTTTGATTTGCTTCTCCAAGTCCCCATCCCAGGCAGACGCCAACCCCACGCGCCCACAGCACCCTCCACACCACAAGCCGCTCCACCCTTCTAGCAATCCTGCTGCTTATCTCACAGGGGAAACCGAGCCCAGAAGAGGACAGTGGGCTGGGAAGGTCACAGTCAGCAGCAAACCCCAGAGCAGAACACAGGTTAATCCATAATCCGCACACTGTGCTGAGCCACCAAAGCAGATGTGCTGGGGCAGGGAAGGGCTGCCAGCATGGTAGGAGTCCTGCTGGCTCTGAGCATGTGCCCAGGCAGCAGGCAGCCAAGCTGGGCATCCCTCCCCCTGCCCGGCACGGCAGGGAGGCGAGCTGCTGACAGGGCCACGGGAGAGGAACGCTGGAAGCAGATGAAGAATCACGTTCTGCCGCATCATCTCGCGCTTCAGCGACCAGGCAAAGCCAAGCGTCCCGCCACCGCCGTTCCCCTGGGCCACAGCRGCAGAGCAGCAGGTACCCATGGGGATCCCTGTCCGGCTCCCCGCTGCAGGCTAGCGGTGTCACCCTTTCGTTCCTCAGGGGACACCAAGGCTGGCACGTCCCCGGGGCAGAGGCTCCCTCCCCAGCGGATCACGTCGGTGCCTACCGTGCACTGAGACGAACCGGGCCGAAGGCTGCGCCCAGGACGCACATGGGCAGCCCTGTCTGGATGGCYTCGAACCATTTCACCACGACCTCCCCTGGGAGGACACGGGGAGGCGGTCAGCAGGCCCGGCGCACGGGGCAAGGGCTGCGCAGCCACAGGGAGCGGGCTGCGAGATCTGCCCCATTCACACGGGCGGCTGCACATCTGTCGCCCTCGTCTACGCAGCAGGATTCGGGAGCGCGTCCCAGCCCCTAGGTCTGGCTGGGCTCTGCGGCTCCAGCTGCAGCCTGATCCCATGGCAGGGCAGGACAGATCATGCATTAGCCCCTCAAAAGGGATGGCCCAAGGCCCTGGGAGAGCAGCACTGAACAGCCAGCGCCCCACTAGCTTGGGAAAGGCCTTGCTGGGCAGGCCTGGCTCCTTCAGAGCCTTAGCAAAGCTCCCCACCAGCCCGATCCTCCCACACGGCTCTCCCCATCTCTGCATTGGGAAAGACCTTTTCCAAATACCGCCACATCTCAGCCAAAGCCTGCTTAAGAGAGACCTGAAATGCTGGTTCCCACAGGCTCATCAGCAAGGCTCAGCCCGTGACTCGCTACTGAGTCACACGCGAAAGGAGAGGAAAGGGCACAGGGACGTGCAGATAGGAAACAACCAGGAAGCCCCCACGCTTCTGCCTTTGCTCGGAGCTTGCAAAACCCTCCCTCGGTGCCACCCTTGCTGCTGGGCTGCAAGCACCCACCCACGCAGCGACCGCCTGTGCCCAAGGCTCTGAAAGTGCCTCTCCCAGCAGGGAAAAGGTGATGGAGGGCAGATGTCCAAGGCCCGTGGCCTCTCGGTCACCAGCGATGCAGGGCAGTGATGRTGCAAACCTCCCTGGGCTGAGGATCAGGGAGTCCAACCTGCCCAGCCTGTCCAATCCCCAGGAGCGGTGGCCGAGCACCATCGCTGGGGTTTCACAGCACAGGCCTCTGAGCCCTGGCGCTGGTCCRAGCCCCCTCCTGCCTCCCTGCTCAGCTCTGTGCCCCCCCTCCCTCCCGGCCCACCTCCGCTCACCGAGCATGTTGGTTGGCATGCCCAGGAGGGTGTGCATCAGGTCGTGGACTTCCCGGTACCTCTGGATCACATACGCCAACTCTTCATCATCCACAAACTTGGCTGGCATCCGYGTGTCTGGAGAAACCTTCTGCAAATCCAAAGAGGACCAGTTCAGCCCCCTCTGAAACTCAAGGTTCTGCTCTCACTTTCTAACGAACACCAGTTTCCAGCCCCGTCCATCATCACATCTTCCAGACATTTATGACTGGGTCAGTATCACAGATGAAAAGCAAGGCCYGCGCAGCATCGGTGACATATCCACCGTCACCCGACACCCAGCATCACAGCCCAACCTCCTGAGTCCCAGCTCATTAACCCCTTTCAATTTCTGGGGCTCCTTCTCTATGACTCCAAGCTCCCTCTGGTGCTCACGCATGCTCCTGGCACAGGGATCGACTACAGCCATTTGTGCCCTGCAAAATCCCGCACTCACATTGTCCTCCAAAAACCGGATGTATTCTCGGCCCAACGTGCCATCCGGCAACCCCCGCAGCCTGTTCACGTCCAGGGTGGAGAGGCGGATGCGAGGCCGCTCCCTGAAAGCAAAAAGCAAGTCACTAAGTCTCCCAGTGAAACACTGGCACCTGGGTGACCTGGAGAAAAGCAGGTCCTGGAAACCCCCATCCCCTGCCTCTGCCCTTCCTGGGCATTTTCCTTGCACGGATCCTGATCGTTCCCTGCAGGGATAGCACCATCCTCATTTCTATCGCTGGCACAAGGGCACAAAATGCTTAAAGGAACTGCCTGAAGCGTTGGCAAGAACAGAGCTCTCATCTCGCTCCCCTTCAGCAACTCCGGTTGGAAAAGCATCAATCTTTTATGCACGGTGACCCTGAAATGCTGCCCTGCTGGCTGGCAGCCAGCCACAGCCCCCCAGCAAGAGCAASAGCAACAGCAGGGCCGGGGAGCAGGCTCTTCATTGCCCCTGCAAAGCAGCCAGAACTTCAAAGGAACAACCCTGAAGAGGGGACGCAGATCGAATTTCTCTCCTGCTTGGGTTTTCATCGTGAGCCACGTGGCGGCTGGACACAGACAGGTCTCCTGTCCAGGCTGTTGGCAAACAGGTACTGTGAAGCCCTGGAACTAAACAAAAGCTCCTTCACTTCTGTCCACAGAAGAAACTCTTCCCCTCGTAAAAGCCTTGCAGTGGATCGAGGAGCTGCTCAGCTCCTGGAGTGGAGGCAGCAGGGAGATAAGCAGGACCTGCAAGAGCTTGACCCTGGCTGCAGGCACCTCCTTGTACTGTCAGTGTCAAAGGAACCTCATCAATTTAGAGGATTAAAAAACAAAACAAAACAAAAGATGTGCGTGCACAAATCAAACTGCTGCAAATCCCTGTAACACCAGTGGGGCAAGGAATACGTGGGAATTTCCCTTTTCCTCTCTCCTTGGTGTCTCGCTGTCCTCTCCCTGAGCAGTTTCTCTAGGGCTCAGCCCCCTCTCCTGGCGCTCTGCACGCTTTGCCCGGTCAGTGTCCAGCGCCCCGGGCAGGATCAGGCTGCCCTGCACAAACATACAACAAAAGGCAGCTTTTCCCCCAGCGAGTTCATGGTACAGCAGGAACCAAGCGTACCACAGGCAGCAGGAATAACAAATAACAAGAAGGGAGAAGGAAAGTAAATAAGCAGTAAGATGATCTGGGTTAATAAGAGGCTCATGCTGTCCTTCCTGGTCTCCAGCCTTGCTACGCTCAACAATTCCCTGCAGACATGGAAGCAAAGGTGATCCATACTTAACAAAAACACCAGGAGAAGCACCCTTATTTCATCGCCTAGGGAGGTGCCATGGGCACCTGGAAAGAAAGTACAGAGGTGTCGAAAGGCAAAGGGGACCAGCAGGTGACGAAGTCTTCAATGCAAGGGGATGCAGCAGCAGACACAGGGGAGAAAAACCACCACATCCGTGGGTTTTATCACAGCTAAGCAAGAAGGCGCCTACCAGTTACAGCAGCAAAGCAGAACAGACAGACACCAGTGCTTGAAATAGGCCTGGGCTCCTGTGGCTTTTGCGCTGTTGCCCTTAGACTTGCCATAGGGCTCTTGTGATGGTTAAAATAAAGTAAAATAAACAACCTGGAGGGTTAAAACTAACAAAATGCCCGTGCCCCTTTTAGGACAGGGAGTGCAGGACTCTCCCTTCGCAGAGCCCAAGGTACGTGCTGGGCAGGTGCCTCCCTCCCCACCACAAACCACGGACGCAGAGAGACGGACGCGGAGGGACGCACTGGAGGATGCGGTAACCTTCAGGGTCGTGTTTCATCTTGTCTCGCAGGCTCGGCAGGACAAGGCAACCCGTTGTCTCCCCGAGGACTGCCACCATGTCTGAAAGGGAGACCAGGCAGTGACCCAAGAGCAGCAGACACGCAGCATTAGACATGTTTATTTTCACAACACCCAGCTGTCCTCATCTGACAGGTGAGGAAACGAGGCAACACTTTGGCCAGGACCATGCAGGAGGCTTGGGGCAAAGGAAAGCGCCCAGGGTCAACGCTAACCACGGACTGCCCATCTCAGGGCTACGCGGCTTGGCCTGACCCACAGGGAGGCACAGGAGAGCAGGCACGAGGTGCCATTTCCAGGCCTGGGAGAACAAGGAGCGGGATGCGGCTGGTCGGCACCACGGGCTCAGCAGGAGATGCTTAGGGGGTGCGGGGGAATCCTTCACCCCTCTCTTCTATGGTCTCCTGCCCTGGGGAAGGTCTTCGCCCTGCACYTCCCCCATTAGTAGATGTCTCACCCGACAGGAGGCGAAATAAAATCCCCCAAGAAACTCCCAGCAGAGCCACAGGGCAGGAGTGGCTGGATGCGAGTAAGAGGATCCTGAGCGGAAAAAGCCACCCTGGCTCGGCTTACCGTGTCTGTAGGGGTCATAGAGAGCCGTCAGCGCTGAGCCAGCAGCCAGCAGCGCTTTCTGCAGCGGGCTGGTGGGGATGTGCCCGGGGTAGAGGCGGCAGCACCCCTCCTGCTCCTCCGCGCATCCGTCCTCCGCGGGGCGCCCCGCAGCCGCCCGGGGTGCCGCATGGCTCAGCCGTACCCCGCCTGTGGAGATGGGACCCGGAGGGCCGGGTGAGCGGGGGCCGCTGGCTCCCAGGCGAGGGGTGCGTCGCCTGGGGGCTGAGAGGGCGCTCACGGAGGTGCTGGGCACCCAAAAATGGGGGGAACAGAGGCCCTGCCGGCTCCCAGGCGAGGGGTGCGTCGCCTGGGGGCTGAGAGGGCGCTCACGGAGGTGCCAGGCACCCAAAAATGGGGGGAGCAGTCGTCCTACCCGGGCCTGCCCGCTCCCTCGTGACAGGTACATCAGCCAGGTGCGCAGAGGGCACTCGTGGAGGTGCTGGGCACCAAAATTTGGGGCAAGCAGAGGCCCTGCGGGCTCCCTGGGGTGGGGTGCGTAACCCGGGGGCTGAGAGGGCGCTTGCAGAGGTCCCGGGCACCCTAAAAGGGGGGGAGCAGCCCCCTGCCCGGGCCGGGGGGCTCCCTGGTGAGGGCTGCGTCACCTGGGTGCGGAGAGGGCGCTCGCGGAGGCGGGGGGCACCCAAAAACGGGGCGAGAAGCACCCCGGCCCCGGGCCTGCGGGCCGCGGCCCCCGGGCGCTGCGAGGGCGC
>NW_020447863.1:601235-610516 GCF_003343035.1 Apteryx rowi | reverse complement strand
TGAGCCTGGCGCCGACCCCCCTTCCCCCCCCCTCCGCCGCAGTCACAGGCCCGAGGTTCCGGCGGCTGAAGATGGGCGCGGGGCACCGGCTGGACGCGAAGGCCTCGGGGGTGCTGGGTAGGTCGGCGGCGGGAGCGGGGAAGGCGCCGCGGGTGCGGGGCCGCATCGGTGCTTCCGCCCCCGGGACCCTCGTGGTTTGCACCGTCTCTTGCGTTGCAGTGCTCGGCCTCGGCCACGGGAACAAGCTGCTCGCCCGCCTGCACGCCTGCCACCTGACTAAGGTACGCCGCGGCCCCCCGAGCTCCGCGGGCGCCGTCCCGCTCGGTCCCGGCCGCGCTGCCCCAAACCGGCCTCCTTAGAAACGGTAGCAGCAAAGAGGAGGTAAACGCGAGTTACTAACGTGCGTGGCACGGACAAACAGCGAGAAGGAGCGATAATAAACGTTCCTTTGGAGGCCGGGAGTTTGCTTTCCTGCAGCCGTGGTACGTCTTAAAAATCCTCGGCTGAGACCGCAGGAACCTCGAGAAACTGCTTCAGGGAGGAAAGAGGTTGTGTTGCTGACAYAAAGCTGACTGTGCTTCTGTTTGTGAGTCTCAAACCCACCAGCACTTTTGAGAGCTTTTCTGGGTCCAGTATGTCATCCTTCATGCGAGCATCTAGACCCAGCCCTACGTCCAAAGTATACCACTCTCTTAGTGCAACATCGTCATAGCCTGCGTTTCCTAGCGGCTGCACAGCAGAATGTGCAATTGCTTGCAGTCTTTCTTCCATAAATTGCACTCTCTTTCTTCTTCTTGAAGGTTTACACTGTTGGTGGGCTGTTTGGTAAGGCCACAGATGACTTCTCAGATACAGGGAAGCTAGTAGAAAAGACAACATTTGGTAAGAAACTGAACTGGTGTGTTTAAAAAAACCCATAACATGAAACAAATAGCATTCCAACTAGAAGCAAAGCATTTAATCRGGTAAACTGTACAACAATAAAAGGTATGCCTTAAATGCTTTCTAATCTTTATTCATGCGTGCAGCCCTGTTAGTCCGTCTCTGCTAAATACAGCTGCAGTACACAAAGCCAATGTGAGTCCTGACTGCTTGCTACTGGAATGGGTGGGACCCGGATCTCCCTGTAAACCATATGTAGAGATGGTGGTTATAAGCTTTCATTGAATTAAACTCTCCAAACATCTGATAGGAGAAACTGGAGCCAATGTCTTGAACTCAATTAAAAAAAAAGAGATTCTTTCTTTTGTAGTCCAAGGCTATGCTACGTGGTGTATTGGTACGATAGAGTAAGTAGAAATGACTCTCCTCTATTGAAAGCACCTTTCAGAGGTTCTCATCAGCCTGTTTAGATGTGACTGCCTGCCAAAGAGATAGTAATACCCTGACGGCACATTTCAGGCTTCTGTCTCTTTCCAGTTTCTGGATGGGTAACTGAGAATTTGTTTCTACCTTAATATTTGCAGATCATATCACAAGGGAAAAGCTGGAACGGATTCTCGCTGTCATTCAAGGAACAAATCATAAGGCCCTATTGATGTAGGTATCCAATGCAGCTGACCTGACCTGACTGCTCTTTGCTAATCTTTAAAACCAATAAGATGATTTTCTGTGCCATAAACAGAGTATTTAAAGGTTGGAGTCCTAGACAGGAACAGAGAGAAGTTACTTTAAGTGCTCTGTACTCTGGTGAAAAGCTGCAATTAAAAAGTCACTTTATTGTATTCTGAAATCTCGTTACATTTGGAGCTATTAGCTACATTAGGACCTACAAAAATTTTTTTGTAGATTTGACCAAGTACCTCCCTTCCAAACTCTGCTATCCAACTGCCTTATGTTACATATATTGCAGCATTAAAATGTGTGCAAAACTTAACTGAACACACAGGCAGTTTTAAGAATAAAAATTGCAGCTCTGCTTTATTGTGAGTGGAGATATTTTGAATCTAATCRGAGAGGTGTACTAAATGTCTGCTTTTTTTCTTTTTCCAGGCATTCTAACATTGATATGAAAACTCAAGAGGCATATGAGCTGGCTGTCAAAGGGTTAATTCGCCCCATGGTAAAAAGCCCTCCGATAATCACAGTAATTCGATGCCTCCAGTTTACTCTTCCAGAATTCCAGCTAGGTAGGACTGGTGCAACATGTACGAGGGAAGTCCAAGTACTTACTAGAAATTAGTTGATAAACTTCAGTTTCTTATTAGTGACATAAGCAAAATGAGTTGGTGAGAACTATGGAGGAAAATTCTTCCTTATCTCAATATTTTAATGTAATGTTCAGGGCTTAGGCTTGGCTTGCTTTTCTGGAGTCTATCTCCTACTCTTCACAAATTTGACTTATTTAATAAGGTACCTGTTTTTATCCACTCTGAAATACCTAAATCTCTGTATTGCTCTCCTGTATCTGTGGGTTTGTTTTCTAAAATAGTCACTTTTGGTTGGACATCCTGCAATACTCCAGAAAAATCATGACTTACCTGTGCTGTATCTTAAATAGTCCTTAAATAGTGCTGAAAGGACTAGTTCAGTAGTACTGTGTCCTGTAAGTGATGTCTGGATTTACAGACAAGGTCTGGGTTTGTCTGAATGCTTTGCTGCTTCTGAAGGAATCTCTCTGTCCTTCTAGAAATCCATTGTTTGCATGAGACTCAGCAGTACCTCCGAAAAATAGTTCACGAGATTGGTCTGGAGCTGAAATCATCTGCAGTGTGCACACAGGTGCGAAGAATCCGTGATGGTGTCTTCACACTGGATGATGCTCTCCTGAGAACACACTGGAACCTGCAGAGTATCCAGAATGCAATTCGGGACTGTCAACTTAAAGTGAAAACAGAGATAGAGAAAACGCTAGGTCCTCGAGATAGAAGTGTTCTTCATAAGGCAGACACTGAGGTGGCCCAGGCTGCGGACAGCTGAACGTATGCTATGGCGGGAACATCCACAAGTGATCTCTGTAACACAATAGCAYGGCTACAWGCTGACAGAATGATGGACAGCAAAAGGAAAGAGGTTAATTGCAGTTCACTTCCACCCTTTCCTTGAGATGACTTTAATCAGAGAGGCCTTTTTTTTTTTTTCATTGACAGGCTGTAAATTTTTTTTTTTTTTTTTAAGCATTGCAAACAATTCATTAACAGGAGTTGCTGTGCCAAAATTCCTGTTGACTTTGGGAACAGCAGGTTGCTAAGGGATATAAAAACCCATCTCCAAATTTTTTAGCAGCAGGAAATAGTGTCTTACAGAGCTGTATTCCCTTTATTGCAGAGTTGTTTGTTCCTTGCAACTAGCAGCATAACTTAACTACTGCATGAATTTTCCCTGTGTTCTTGTAGCACAGTATTTTCTATGTGTTAGCCTTGCTTTCAGACACATAAGAGCTCAAAATCCATCAATTTAAAACAGGGATGTGCAGGAGAAAACACAGCTTACACAAACAACCAGAGGAAACAGTTATCCAGTGTGGGCAGGGGGAAGAGGCTTGTGATAGGGAACTGATGCATAAGATGCAAACACAAGAAATAAAACRGAACTAAAAGTGATATAAGGGGAAGGAGGATCTTTCTTGGCTCAGTGTTTATAGAAGAATACATTGACTCAAAGAGTGCATGCTGCCTATTTGATTTTGGGTTTTGGCTGAGAAACCAAAGTTGTTCGGGGTACATGGTATCCTACCCTTTAGCAGCTGCATGCAGACATTGTCTTGTGAGTTCTACCCTTCAGCAAAAACCTGGGATACAGTCTGTTCTCTATTAGCTTCTTATATAGGGATCAGACTTAACAGAAAGACTTAACAAAGGTAACATACTCTTCCTAAATCTAAATTAAAATCTGAAGGTATACTTGCTATTATTACACCCAATATTTTTCCAGCTATATATTTTACTTAGGGAGCTTGGAGATCTACTTATAATATATAGAGAACTCCTAGCAGTAAGAAGAGATTTGACCTATTCCTCTTCTGGATTTGGGCAAAGGCAAGCATGTATTTTCCTCCAGAGCTATTAAGGTACAAGAAGTGACTCTGGGACAAGCAGTAAGGGGGTCTGTGATGAAGGAATTGTCTTAAGCGGTAGGTTCCAGTCCTGTCCTGAAGCGTGTCAGAAGTCATTAACTTCAGCCCTGCAATCTTTCAGTTGTTCCAGGTCTCCTTGCACTGCAGTGTAAAGAGCAGCCAAAGCAGCAGCGGAGCAGAGCTGCCGCCACGTGGCACGTTATCGTGCCAACTGCAGAGCCACYGACACTTGCCAAGGGCAGTCTGCTCTTACTTCAGCTGGCTGGTTTCCTGCGCGTTCATCCTCTATGGACRAGGGACCAAGATCAGGGCACCTTCCGCGGACAGTTGTCTTGTGCTAACCAGAGTGTAAACCAATCACTGCAGAAGCCTGAGATAAGAGCTGTGCAGAACACTTTCATGGCTACAGCTGTGAATTTTAACCCTAATGTTCCTACAAAAACAGGAAGAAAATAGACCTCATTCCTCTTCTTAGCTTCCAACACCTTAAGTAACTTTGGCAGTGAAATATGCTTCCCACCATATGGCTCACACCTAACACAAAATGAAGGACTTTCTGTACGTACCTCCCCTTGCAAAAAAACGTTTTCCGTTGCTTGTGCTATTGCCAAATTAACATTTTGGTTGGAATGTTCCAGGCTAAACTAACTCTTCTGTGTAAAAAAACATCAGCCAAAACAGCAATGCGTGTTTTGAGAACAAAGCTGCCCATTTCTCAGTTTTAGCATTCTTGTGATTTTTTTATTTTCTCCTTAAAGCTGCTCCAAAAAACCACAGCTTTCTAGACTTGGCAAGAGGGGATTATAATGGGAAGGGTATACCTGTAACCATCCCCATGAGAGTCCATTCTTACACAGCCACAGTAAATACTCTTCAGAGAAGTGCAGYTGCACGTCAGCAGAGGCTTGCTTGAATGTATCACAGAATGGGCAAACGTTGTCTCCCCACTTTAGACCCCTTCCCCAGCACTTTTGTGGCAAAATAAGTTACTTACTAGTGATGCTTCTGTGCAGGCCCAGAACCGAGAACACAAAAGTAATTCTCTGTTCTTAGCAGCAGCCTTTATGACTCTTTTCTGATCTCCAAGCGCTATGAAGACAGATTGATTTGATCCGAATTTGGACATAAAAGCAGACTGCAACACAGGCCTGACTGGAGACAAGGGGGAAACTTACTTGACAGGAAGGTTTTAGAAGTAGGAATGGGCAGAAGGACATCAAGCTTGAGTGAAGGAGGGACAACAGACCTGCAGTCATTACAGCACTTTATCATACGGAGCTGCACGAAGTAGCCAAATTTAGGTTGTACAGTCACCCTCAGTCCTAACACCTGACATTGAAACATTAATGCTGTCCATATAATTTTGTGCACAGGTCACCACTCACTTTCACAGTGACTCTGCACTTAGAAATAAGCAAAAGTAATTCTCCACTGGCCCATTACTGATATCACTACTGCTACGCTGTCTCCATTAAGAGTCCTCAGAAAAACATCTGAATAATAGATGTTACAGTTGTCTCAGAATATAGTTTAAGAATTTGTTCCCAGGTTCTTTATTGTTTTATAGGCTTTTAAAGGGAATTGCTGAGAAACGTGATAGCTGCTTTATTCAATCTAAACAATTTAATACAACTTCACATTTTGCTGTTTATATACTACAGAAATGATACAAAATCTCTAGATAACAGATCAGTGAGGTACAAAAATGCAAAGAACCCAAACTCCCCAAATTTGGTCGTTTTGGAAAACAAAAACAAAACAAAAAACCCCACACACTTCAACCTTCTTCCCTCTCTACTTCTGAGGGATTTTCTTTTCTTTTCAAGCAGCTATTACATTGTATATTCTTCTACCCTCACCTCCTCTATCCATTCATTAAAAGCTGCTTCCACCTGCAGATTGGCATTTCCAAATAGCCTCATGATGTTATAGAGGAAGCAAAAGCTCAATGGGAAGGGACTTAACATCAACCTTGAATTATAACCCTTCCTATGGAAAAAAAGAAGTGTTGATCAGGAAATAGGCAAATTGAAATTATACAAAATACCACATCCCCAACATCCGTTTTCCACAAACAGGAAACAAATGATAATTTTCATGTTACAAAGCTTCTTAGGAAAAAAAAAGGCTGTTAACATACGCTCTCTTGAAAGTCTACACACTTCCAAGACCTTCTTTTATCAGTTTTAAATAGGTATGACACCAAAACCCAATGGCCCAGTAACAGGCATCTTTGCAGGACACTGCGGTCTTCAGGTTCAATACTAGTCGCTAAGCTCCAGATCATATTCAGGGTAGAGCTGCTTTGTGGTAACCCCTCGAATAACAGCTAGAAAAGAAATACACACCATTACTTTCATTAAATGAAGAGTAGGTTAGTCACAAGGGTTGCATTTTGCTTCCATTAACCCCTAACTATCCTAGAATCTCCCACAGCTAAGAAACCAATTAAAAAATTTGTAGCTATGCCTCCTGCTTGCCCCATTTTTTAAACATGTGAAGAACTGACAAAACAAATTAGTAAGATGTATCAAATTTTGATAACCCATAACATAATAAAACACTTGCAAGTGGCAATTATTTCATATGCTGCTCAGGATATGTCCAGTTCCAAAAAGATTCCAAGGAAATAATGACAATTATTTGTGCTTGCACAAGTGATTTAGTAAGAAGCCTAGAATTGAAGAATCTTTCAAATAAGCTATGCCTTCAGTGTAGCAGCTTCTCTCTTTCTATCTAGATGAAAAAATTTAGTAAGAAGTTGTTCAACAGCATTTCCTTCCTTACCCAGCTTGCCTAACAGCATCTGTCCAGCATCTTTAATATCATTATACTCATGAAGTAGAGAGATATGTTTCTCCAATTCTTCCAGACTATAGCCTCTGTAACAACAAATCCGGAAAGGTTAAAAAATGACGCAGAGTAACTGCTGCTGCTATATAGTGAGTGATGCTGCTATTGCACAAACACAGCAAGGATACGTGAGATATCAGAACTTGCCATACCAAAAACAGTCTGAAAGCAGAAGGTACAGTTGTTGAAAGTTATAAACATGAAAACTACAGAGGAGTAGATCCTCATTTTGATTTTTTCTCCACATCAAAACTTCTTAAGAAAAAACATCCAACATAATTCTCAGAATCAAGGAGAAATGAGTAAGCTGGCGTGAATTCAGRTAATATGTCTCTCTACCTGTTAGCCAGGGAAAAAATTAAAGAAGGGCTGTTTATCCTTGAGGGTTTAAAACAAAGAAAACAATAACAACAACAAACCACACAGCTTTTGGAATTGACTTCATTGTTCTACAATTTCCCTAATCCACTTTAGGTGCTACACACATTATCTTAGAAGATACCACTCACTACGTAAAACCCAGAGGTTCCCCTGCTTAAAAAAACAAAACAAAACAATTTTTCCTCAAACCAGTCTGAAAAATCCCAAAATAATAATGTGTCATAAGGAATCACACTAAAACAGCTGAACTACCTTGTACGTGGCATCCATCATGCCAAAATGCTCTACAGGCCATTTGCTTGTCAGGAAAACACCCCTGCTTCTTGAACACAAAGGTCAATACTTCAAACCACTCACCTCAAACACAGAACAAATGAACATCACATCCACATGGAACAAGGAAAACAGTTTAATCTGGGACTAAATTTGGCAGGTCATAAGTCACGATCTCCATTTTAAATCCCATATGAACAAGCACTTTTGGTAACATGACATGTTGTAGCATCCCGATGGTTAAAATTATTCATTCCCAATTTACAGCAACATCTGAGGTTAAGTTAGAAGTATTCTTATCCCAGCTCTAATTAAAACTTTCTTTGCTTTACCAAATAAACAATAAAGAGAATTCCCTGCTGTCTTTAACTGGTCCCATAATTCAAACAACACTGTAATGAGCATTATATAACAATATGATAAAACAACAAATGTAACAGGTCAGCTCTTAGTTCTAACTCCTGGACCATGTTTAGTTTTAAAAGCAAAAATACTGAGGCCTCACACTGAACACTGAGCTTGCCAAGAACATACTCAGACAAGAATTGTGCAATTTCCTGGTCTAGAGCAAGGTCTTTCTGTTTCAGCTCTTCGATTTCATACTGCAGGGCTTCTTCACTGGCTCCATTAGGTTGGCAGGACCTTGGAGATGGGATCTGTAGAGCACAGAACACATTTAACATTCCACTAACTCAGCATGGGATAAAATACTACTGTGCCAGAGGGAACTGATCAAAGATACACTAAGTGTCACTGGGTAAACAAAGGGGGGGGAAAAAGGGCGGGGGGGCTCAAGCAAAGTATTTTTCAATAGATTTAATGGCAGCCTGCTCTGTTTAATTTATTACATATTTTATTCCGCAGCATTTTGTATATTTACAGTGCTAAGTGAATCATTACAATTTGGCTTTTCAAACAAGCTCCCAGGCTGCTGCACTGTTGCACACTGACACAGCTCCAGGCCGCCAGTTACTCAAGAGATGCCGTTGGGCAGTTTAGATGTCAATTAACTCTGATAAAGCACTAAGGCAACAAACAATTTCACTCTCCAGGAAAAATAGTTCTTGCTGTGCCAGTTTGAATCATCATAAACACTGGGACCAACTGCTGTTTCAGCTGAGAGACCAGCGACCAAAACAGGCCACGGGAAGTGAATTATCACCGTAGAAGTTCTCTCTCTGGGCGGATATGGAGCCGCACAGACATAACAACAGGCAGGAGGGTTGTTCTGCTGCCCACGGAGCTGCGGGAGGGCACTGCGCGCCGCCAGATTTCTTCGGTCGGGGAGAAGACCCCGCGCAAGGAAGAGCAGCTCCCAGCAACCCGCGCCTTACCCCGCTCTCCGGGGGAGCGGAGGCCTCGGGAGGGGGCGGGAGGCCTCTGCGGGGACACCACGGCGGAGGGGGGGACCCGGACCGCCGCGCCTCCCCCCCCCCGCAGCAGGACGGGGACTCACCGGCGACTTGAAACCGGCAGTGCCGCTCCGCCGGGCGCCACCGGGGGTCCTGGGCAAAGCAAAGGGAGGCGCCACGTCAACGCCGAGCCCCCCCGGGCGGCCGGGCCGGGCCGCCTCAGTGCGGCCGGGGCCCCGGGGGCCCCGCCCCGGCGAGGGCCTGGGGGGGGGAAGGGGGGGAAGGAGGGGGCCCGGGAGGCGGGCAGGGCCAGGAACCAGCTCCTACCTCCTCGGGAGAGGCCGGGGCAGCGGGTGACTCCCGCTGTTCCCCGCGCCCGGCGGCGACCCCGGCGGTGGCGGCTCCGC
>NW_020447863.1:532466-599377 GCF_003343035.1 Apteryx rowi | reverse complement strand
GCCCGGCGGCGCGGGGGGAAGCGGGGCGCTTCGGCGGGGATCGCGTCGTTGCTGGGCGCTCGCTCGCGCCCGCGGTTCAGGTGTTCGGCGACAGGCGCCCAAATGCKGGGAGGTCGGAGAGGTGCCGTTCAGGGCTCACCGGCCTGGCTTTGCCTAGGCAAGATGGAAACTGGTGTAAGCTCGGCTGTAGATAGGGCAGTCAAAGCCGGTTTTATAAATTAAGCCGTTGACTTGTTTAATAGTTTCATTTCTCCCCTCAGTTTAGAGTTACAGTGTCTGTGTTGGCGTGTTGTCTCTCTGGGAGGCCTGTCCTTTTGCTCCTCAAACTCTTTGACAGAATGGAAGCGCCTACTATCAGGCACTGCTTTTTCCTTACTATTCAGGATTAATTGCCCTTTATTAATTTTACCTTATTGCTCTTGGTTATAACCCTAAAAGAAATAATAAAAAAAAAMCACATTTATCTCTTTCTATTGCAGTAAATGATGTCAGATTCTTTCTTTTCCACAACTAAACTTCATTTGCTGCATAGCAAAGTTGCACATTTGCGTCTCTGAGCCTCTTGTCCCAAACYCATCACCCCAGTTCTCACTTCAGTCTTCTCAGCTTGCTCTGAATCTTTTCAGAGAAACTCTGAAGACAGTTTCTCATGTCTTTACACCTGATCTGCCTTTTTACCCTGTGATCGTTATTTGTTGACATTTTACTCAAAGAAGGAACATTCCATTTGGACTTCAGATTCTTGTTCTTTTTTTTCACAGCTGAAGGAGTATCAGCAGAAGAATAGCCCTGGAGCAACTGCGGGAGCCAAGAAAAAAAGAAAAACTAAAGAAGGAAGTAGACCCGAGACTCCCACAAATGATGACCGACAGTCTCCAGAGAACGTGAGTATTTCACTCTTTCTCCCAAATCATTTGCCACCTTCTTGTTCTTTGGTTTCCCAAACAACCTGACTACAGCTGGAGGAGGGTTTTGCTAGCATAACGTATGGATGGTTTAGATGCTGGTATTACCAGTTTATGAAGTGAGCTGCAATGGTTAGTGACTAAAATCACTTGAAGGTGCATGCTAGAGTCAGGGTTTACGGTGAAGCAGTGTTTGATCGTACAAGGATACAGTGCAACCCTGGCTATGTCCAGAGCTGTTGTTCTGAGGTGTATCCTCCTAATGAGCTGGAGGGTGCCAGCTGCTGTGGCTACCTTTGGTTGGTATTTTCTCTCTGTCCTTTTCTGAGTCGTTTCTCTTTCCACTTTTCTTTCACCTCTTTTAGATTCAGAACATTCTGAAGGTGCTGGTGTCAGACCTTAACCGCTCCAATGGGGTAGCCATACCCTCATTGGACAAGAGGAAGGTGAGGCAGTGCTCCGCGTCCCTCTCGGTGACTTGCTCTCCCTGCTGCATGCTTCYGATTCTGTTCAAACCGACTTGGATTTTCGGGTGGAGCCTTGTTCTGACGCATCTGCTGTCAGTTGCTTGAGTTTTGTTGCCGTTTTCATTAACATGGAGCTGTTTCTTAACATGCCTTTCCATTGTTTGTGAGTGTGTGTTTCCTTCTGGTTTGTGTCAAACTTTACATGCAAAGAAGTGAACCTTGTCCAGAACTTTTCCTTGAGACAGTCAAGCTTTGGGAAATACCAGGAACTTGGTGTGAGGCAGTGAACAATGAGTGACTGCCTTTACTATGTAACGCGTTTCCAACAAGTTGTAGCAAAGGGGCATAAAAACCTGTCTGGCACTAGGAAAAGGTAGTGTTTTCTCAGTCTCTAATTCTCCTGTTTTGGGTGTCACTGCTCTATTTCCCAGTGCCTTGTTTCTGAAGGGCATGTTTCTGCTCATCTGCTAATGAAGGAGCTGCCGTGAGTAACCTATGTAGTTATTCCAGCCAACACATTTTATGAGGGGTGATGAAACTTGCCCAGGTGATGCACATTCTGGCAAGTACTATGATTTTAAATATGTTTAGGCAGGAAGTCAGATATTTCAAGTCAACCATTTATGGCCTTCAGTGTCTTCATGTTCCCTAGCCCCTGAAGATGAAAGGGAAGGAAATACTCCACTAAGCAATAAAGATATGTTCAGGAGCAAACTTGCAACAACCAACCTTTTCTTTTATTTTAGATAATCAGTTTACTTAAACAAACCTAAAATTGTGATAGAAACTCAGGAAAGTCAAATTTTATAGCCCAGAATTTTCTTCCAATTTTGTTGTACTAAAGCTTCGCTTTCCATTTTCACTTGGGTGCACCATCATTTTGATTGCATATTTCTCCACCCTCATTTTTGAGTCTAGTTGTCACAAAATAAACCTTTTATTGTATTTACTGCATATCCACTTCTCTCCAGCAATAAATTTAGCTATAGTAATCACCAGAAGCATTAGATGGTTGCAGGTGAGGATGGCTGTTCCAGTGCTGCTGCTGAGATGGCACTTAGTCTTGAAACGAAGGCCTAACTGTGTCTACAGTTTTAGTTCTGTTCTGAAAATGGAGAACATATTACTTCTATTCATCCTTGTTTTCCAAGGTTTTTTTTTCTCAGCTTCCTCAACATGGAGAAATATATTTGGATCTGATTCGCTATTACAGATGTTCTTTTATCTTGGGATTTGTGGATTATTGTTTGTGCAGTTTTAAGAATAACTTGAAAACTGATTTTTAATTGCCATCTGTAATGAAAGAGTGGCTTTCTCTTTCCAGTTATCATCTTTGAAAAAATCCTGAGTCAGGGAAATGCTGTACGGAAGCTCACTTGATGCTMACAGGGCAGAAAAGCTGATTGTTAGCATCTGAGCCAGCGCTGCCATTGGTGTCTTAACGTGAGGCAGACCCCTCCTGTCTCATCCACTTCAGCTTTCTGGCCATGAAACACAGAAAACTGGACAAAATAGGAGCCTTTGTGCAAAAAGAAATGGATCCTACTAGGTGCTAGGCAAGGCAGAATTAATAAATTTTTATTCTACATTATTAGAACTTCACAATGCATAATTTCCAAATAAGTATTTTGCTTCTCACTCTTTCTGTCTCCAACAGAGACTCCAACAATTTAGTTGTTCAATTTCTTTTTTTTTATTTCAAAACTTTTTATTTTGGGGGCAGAAGGAAGGCGTTCTTGTGGCTAAGGTGTTATTGGTTGTTGCATTTTGAAGCATTAAGTAAAAAGAATGTCCTAGTCAGGAAAAACTAAGGAAATGTTTTTGAGATATATTGGGGAAGATATTCCTTCTGCCTGTCTGGTGTTCTCTATTGGCAAGTTTGTGAACCAGAAGAGGTGAAGTAGCCTGAAGCTGGAAGAAGTCAGGGAGTTCCTGACCTTCTTATCAGCACCTAGCATATGTTGCTCTGTGAGAGCACAAGTATCTGTCCTGCTAAAAAGAATATAAAAAATCCATTTGTTTCCCTCTGCAATCTTCCAGCTCACTGCTTTCATTAAATCTGTCCTGTTACTGTATTCTCCTGCTGTTTGATTCATAAATGAAGCGCTGAGCAAGCACACAGGGAATACCAGGATCCTCCCCTGTCCTTCCAAGTAGTCATGAAGGAGGGGGAGGAGAGAGAGAGAGAGATTTTTAGTTTCCTGTGAACTGTCAAGGAAGCGACTGAAATAAGAGGAAACTGTCTGAGATRGAATTGCAGCGAGCGGCAGTATATTTGTGGGGTTGAATATTGATAGTAGCTTATCTCATTTGCTTTGTAGTGTCGTAAAATGATGACTTACTAGAGCTAGATGGTCAAATATAACAAATAGCCATAAAGTACTAGAATACTGCTCTGGGCCTTTATGGGTCTCTCTGATGTTGTTCAAGACAGATGAGAAACTGCCCGGTTCACCGTGGCCTGGTAGAGTCGTCATCAGATGCTACTGATCCTCCCACAAAGGCTGGATGAGAGCTGTGCAGAAATCATTTTTGGGCCTCTCTCTTTTTAGATTCTTTTAGTCGTGGCATTCATAGGTCCGACAGGGCCATAGGCACCTGCTTCCAGCCATGCTGAATTTGGCCTGTTCGTAAATCCCTGGTCCTAATTTTGTGGTTCCAAGCATGCCACGAGCTTTACTGAGTTTGAGGCAGAGCATCTGAGTCTGACTAACCCAGTTTTTAAGTGGTCACTAACCTGTTCTTTTTTCCATCTTAATTTGCATATAGTGATCAGTGTTTTCCCCAGAGACATCTTGAAGGTGGTGCTTTTCAAAGCACAGTGACTATATCTGGCTTTGCCCTTCTTCAGTTTTTGGCAGATCCTTTCTAATAAATCTAGCGTGCGTGCTTAGAGTTGGGTGATGTTCCTGCCCCGTGTTAAGGAAGTGAATTTGATTACGGGACACCGGTCGTTCAGACTGGTTCTAATAGGGCTTATGGGACTGAGAGAATAGGGGACAATGTTTGTTATTCATGGGTTGATGCGTTCACCTCTTTGCTCTGGGAAGAACACAGATTAATTTCCACATGTTTCTAAACGATCGATTGTTCGCTTTTGTCTGGTTTTCCCAGGGAGACCACAAGGTGATGGGTTCATGTGTGTTTTCATTCATTTTGCATGTAGGCTGTAATTCCTGTGATGTGTTTTGTGACAGGCATACTTTGACAGTGATGTTGCCACTTGTAATGCTGAACAGCTTGCTGCCGATGTCCCTGTGCTATCTAACAGCAACAGTCTGCCTAGTTGTGGTTCTGTTCTGCCTGCTCCTGGGAGCATGCAGCTGACACAGGTTTGTGAATATTCGCGTAGTGAATATTGCCACACTAGTTAGTGATACCACTSTTTTTGTTGAGAAAGTCTTCATAAATACGACAAGACTAGCACAGAAGTTTCCTTTAAAAAATACTGCATTCTTCCCTCTCCATGCACTCATCAACTGTCTATGAGAATGAAGAGGGTACTAGCAAGCACATGCCCTTGCTTTTTCCAGTGTTCCTATTTTCTGTCCTCTCTCCTATTCCATTAGCAGAAAGCATCCTTAATAAGACAGAAGGTCACCAGCTGGAGCAATTTGCATTTCCTTACGCTATTTAAAGATTCAACTGAAAATTTTCCAGCAGTGTTGATTATACTGATAAACGATAATAGCAAACCTAAAACTTGTAAGACTCAAGGCTCTTCATCATTCCAAGAAACCTGGGCTCTCAACACTAAGAAATCATGTGCAAGCAAGGACTGACTGGGTGGTTTTGAGTATTTAATTGGAAAACAGTAATTATAGGAACTGCAGAACTTGAGTCCAGGGGTACTCGAGTCTGCCTTAGTGACACATTCACAGACATGACTCCCATCTTTTTTACAGGCTTGTAAATTTTTGTGTTTTGCTCCACAGATTCATGAAACTGAAGATCATAAAAATGCTTTGGATGAGAACAGGTGAGTGTCTGTGTTTGTTTAATAAACAGCTTTGCAACAGGATTCCAAAGTGTCCAGAGAGTTAAAATCATATTATTCCCTAGTGCTGTTCTGATTGGGGCAGTTCTCTGAAAGAAACTTTTATCCAAAGGAATAATTGTCTGTCTTTGTTCCCAGGTCTCTTTCATCAACAGAAAGTCTCCGCCAGTTGTCCGAACAGCTCAATGGCCTGGTTTCTCAGGTATGGCCTCATTTTGTTCCATTTGTCMTATTAATTCTTGTGATGTCTGACATGGGGCTTCGAGCAGTCAGCTCGAGAAACTCTTCTGTATAGAGGTGTCTGCAGTTGTACTATTGAACAATGAGATATTTAAGCACCGAGAAACAAAAACTCTTGTTTTAGGAATGTGAAATTTCAGCAGTAGGAAGAAAAGCAGTGTGGGATGAATGAACAGTGTGTATTCATGGAAAGATGCATTCTTGATTTAGTGGCAAAGAATCTGAAGTAAATCTGCATAATTCACCTCAGCTTGTCAAGGGAGGAGTCTGCATCTATCCTTAGCCAGAAAAGTGTGTTTTCCTTGTCTGTGTGTGGTACTTTGAAGTGAAAGGTGCTATTAGAAGTATATTTTTGGTAGTTTGTTCTAACTTAATAGTGTTGCCTTGGGAAATAAAACTGACTTATTTGACTGTTTTTTTTCTAGTCTACGTCATATGTGAATGGAGAAAGTGCTGTTTCTTCCACAAATATTAAGGAAATGGAAGTAAGTTGTCCTCAGTCCATGATTTTTTTCCCCCCTCATTTGCTACTGTTGATTGTTTATTGGGATTCTGTGATTACAGTGGTGTTAATGAGACCTAATTGAACACATAGTTCACATACGTTGCTGTCCACTGTGGACTTGTGCTGTAATGGCTGTGGTCAACAGTTGGAGACAGGTATCTGAGGTGTTTCTGGTTTGGGGGCTGGGGATAATCTGGCCTCCATGCAACTGCAGTCCTTAATTCCGATTCACTTCTATGTAGAAATGAGGCCTTAGTTGGAATGGATACAATATCTTGTCATCCTAGCTACCTCCATTGAAAATRTCTTTTTGTTTGTTTGTTTGGAGAATCTGATTGTATCAAACTGTGATAATGATTTATTCTTCTGTCTTTTGTAATTATTGCTTTTTCCTCCCCTCCTCCTCTTCTGCCCCTCCTTTTTCTCCTCCTGTCTGCATGTGCCCATCAGACACGTTACCAGGAGCTGGCAGTAGCCCTAGATTCCAGCAATCTAACTAACAAACAGCTCATTACAAAGATAGAGGAATTGGTAAGAAACAATCCAACCGACCAGTTTGTCATTGTCTTTGCTGCTCCTCCATGCTCTCTGGGTGTCTGCAAGGTTGGCAGTTCTCTGATAGTGCCACAGGGAAAGCTGCTTACGCAGCACTTTGTAAGGAACAAAAACGGGCTATGTCAGAAAGCCTGTTAAAAGGATGAAAGTCTAAAGCTACTTTTGAATGTATTAGCTCATCTAAGGAATGAGAAGCAAAGTTTTGGGTTTTTTTTCAGTTAACTGTGTTGATCTCATCATGCTTTCCCTGGATGATAAGCATCATGATTAAACAGCTATACTTTGTCTCATTCTGAATCCCTGAAATTCAAAGGATACATAATTCCGGTACTGGCAGTAGTGTGAAAACCTGTTTCTGCAGGTGGTGATGCTGTTCTAAATATATTGGCAGAGTGGGAGCAATAGGACTAGGAGAGAGCCTGGGGCTGGTTTCTGATCGTATCCTCAGCTTCCCTGCCACTATGAATGAACTGCTTTGTCCTGCAGCTTGCATGGGTTGCTGTTGCTGCTGCTGCTGCTGCTTAAAAGCCAGTTGCTTTAACACTGCAAGAAATGTTGCTAAAAGGACATGTTTCAGTCTGAAAAGAGCCTTGCTTGGTTTGAAATGCTTTTCTTCATTTTGTTCTCCCCTCAGACTATTCCTTTTCCAAAGTTCAGTGTTTTCCAATGTATCCCATGACCCCACTTGTTATGTTGTTTTATTTTGGTTTGGTTTTTCTTTTTTGTTGATCCATTCTCTTCCTTTTCCTCTTTTAGCCAGGCTGCAGAGGTACCTGGTATGGGGCATTGCCCACCCAGGGTTCTCCTTGTTTGCCTGCTTTCTGACAGGCAGATGAAGTGATCTCTTACCTGGAATTATGTAGGGCCTTTGCTGCGTTTGTGGTCTTGCCTTTGCTTTTCCTGGTTATTTGTTTTGCACTGGCATTGCTAGGATCAAAGCCTCTAACTCATTACCCTTCCATCGGAGGTCATGTTTCAAAACATGCTGAAGTAGTAGTAAAGAAACAGCTTGGCCAAAGCCCATTCTTTGGAAAGGGAGAAAAGCAGGGCTCTGAGAAACTACTGTGGTGACAACAACAGCAAACGGCAACACCCACCTCCCCAAATCAGCAGCACTCTGTCACAAATTTAGGACAGTTTGTGTGGCAGCCTGCGTAGATAGGTGCCACTTTTGTCTCCTTCACCCCATATCTCAAGATGTGCTATGTATGGTCAGTGTATCTCCAAACACGTCATCTGTAAAACTGAAAGTGGTTGGGACAGAATCATCCCCTTTCTCAGCGTTTGGCCTCAGCTTTCTTCCCCGCAGGCTTTTGCAGAGGCCTGCCAACCTAAGTGCGGCTCTGCATGCCTTCAAGGCCAGTTGCTATGTGGGAAAAAGGTCTAAGGTCTCAGCTGAAGGAAAAGACTATGATTTCTGTAATGCATTTTTGGTGATCCTAATACACCGGGATTACAATGATAAACTTTGTAGGTGTGGGAAGCAAGTTTAACTAGAGATGGTGGATGCTCAGATATAAACATACGAGGGTTTGAGTAGTAGTAGTTGGGTTAGAACTGTGGTAATGTACTGAGCAGTGAAAAACATATCTGGCATATAAAGTATATTAGTGCAGTGACCCCAAATCTATAATTTCTAATGGCTAAAACAAACTCTTTAGTATTGTCTACAGAAAGGATAATGGAATTCTGTTTGCCTTAATTAGGCATGTATCCTGCTTGGTTAAAGTGAAAATGTGTTTACTGATTTCAGCAGTATGAGAATATTTGCTCTTAATACTGATACATTATTTTTTTCCTCCTGTAGAAACAGCAGAACCAAGAAGCAATGAATCAGCTGGAGAAGGTAAAATGTGTCCCATTTTTGGATAGATACCGAAATAGATATCTACTTCTCCGAAGAGTAGAAAGCATAATGGGCTGCAACACAAGCATATGTGATCATGTCTTATGCTCGATTCTGTTTCATTTGTAGCATAGAGGTGAATATCTTGGCTTCCTGAGATAGGTCTGGCAGGTAGCTTTCTTATTTTGACAGAAGCTAGTACTTAAATGAATGCATATGCCTGGGTGGATGCAGTAGGCTGTAGTCTAAGTCCTCCCTGGTAGTTTGCATTCCAGACATTGCCACGTTTATGCTACCGTAAGGAACCTCTCGTTGCCCTATTAGGGTGGATAATTACTGAAGTAGTTCAAATAGTGAAGACTGAAGTAGATCTTTAAAAATACTAGTATCAGTTAGATGCTGGAACTACTGCCAATAAATTAGCTTTTTCTAATAGGAATTAAAATTAAAAAGGGTTCAATATTTTAAATTTTGTGTTGAATAGGCATCATTTGTTTATACAGGAAAAGAAGGAGTTTGAACAGAAATTTTCTAAAGAGCAAGCAGCACTGCGGGAACAGCTGCAGGTAAGGCAGAGTCTCCATTTCATACTTTCATCTGTTTTACCTTAATTGTTTTCTGGATTGCTGACCACTCACAGTCTTCATCCTGAAAGCCATGTGCATCCATTCTTTCGGAAGGTTGGGAGAGTCAGTCAGCCAGGCTCTGGGCTTAACTGCAGGACCTCGTTACCTTTAGTGAATTACCCTTATGTGGCAACAATAGTCTTGTAGTTTCAAGCAAAGAAGTTTTGCACTGAGCTGACTTTTCCTTTTCCAAAGGTTCATATTCAGACTATTGGAATTCTAGTTTCTGAGAAGTCTGAGTTGCAGATGGCCCTTGGGCATACTCAACAAGCTGCACGGCAGAAATCAGGTAATCATCTCTAGGCACTAACTCAAGCTGTTGGTTAAACTGTGGATTGCAAGTCACAGGCATGATAGTTGCTGGCAGCCAGCTCACAACACTTGCTGACTCCTTAATGAGCAATATTTGGCACCATGACTGCTTCTGTCATTACAGCTTCCCCCAAATCAGAGCATGTTAATCCCATTGCAGTTGAGGTTCTTTTGTGCATAACTAAAGTCCTGTCAGCCCTTTTTGGGCCGGTGACTACCCCAGACTGTTCCTTTCTCACTCTCTTCTGATTTCTTGTAAACTGTTCCCCTTTCTCTGCCCTCCCTCCCACACAGCTGTCATGTTAATGTTCATTTTACCCGAGCTTTTAATTCACAACTAAATTGGAGCAATTTATTCTATTAGAAAAAATAAACATATTGCCTACTAGTCTGCAAAGGAAGTTTCATCATCTCCCTCTGAAAGTGAGGAAGGTAGTTACAGAGAGCTTTACAGCCCAACGTTGCTAGTGAATCACCAGTAGAGTCAGGAATGGAACCAGGTCTCCTGATTTACAGAGCTCTGTGCTGCTTTCTCTGAAGTGTATAAGAGCTTGTTAACAAAGCAGAAAGTGCTGTTCAGCCAGTTCCAAAAAGCTCTTTGTGGGCTGGTCTCAACTGACTCTGCTCTGACTCGTTCAGGAGAAGCTGAAGACCTTGCTGCTCGTTTGCAGTCATCTCGCCAGAGGGTAGCGGAGCTAGAACGCACCTTATCCTCCATCTCTATGCAACAGAAACAGTCGGAGAAGGTAAGAGTCAACTCTGTTGATGCTTAACCAGCAGCTCTGCTTTTTGCTATTTGCTTATCACCACACTGCTGCGAAGCCTATAGTCCCCGCTTAGCGAAGAGGCAGAAATTAGCCTTGTTAGCAAAGCCCGCTATTCTCCATTATCAAGGCAGACTTCATTCAGTTTTCCGTGACCTCTAATCATATGGTCCAGTTGCTGTCTTCAGATCTGGCACTTCACTTCATTAGTCTTGCCAGCTCCAAACAWCAGAAGCCTAACTCAGACCTCCTCCCAGAAGGGTCACCATCAAACAGACACTTTAGTATTGATACTAATCCAGAAGTTTGCAAAAATAACCTCATGGTCAGTTAGTAGCATTACATTTGAAAAGACTGAGCAGATGAATTCCTGGCAAATTCTTCCTTTGTGCAAAGTCTGATGGGGTGCTTGGCTGCAGCGCTAACCAGCCTACTACAGCTATAGAGGAGGTTCCAAGCAAACCTGTCCTGAGGATTTTGCTCGCGTTTTAGCCTTTTCCACATTAGCTGATCTGCTAAAGGTGAAACTAGGTAATTGTTGAATGTTTTGTTTGATTCATCTCCAGATTCTAGCCAAACATCAATTTCCTTTTTTTTTTCCAGCATAATAAAGAGTTAGTGAAGGAACGAGACAACCTGAAACTGGAACTGTACAAACAGAGGTGAGTCCATTCTACATGTTACTGCAAAGGTAGTGCCAATTTCTTGTAAAGCAGTCTTCTTCAACAGATAGCATATTGGTCACCTTTTCTAGTGCACAACCGGTCCTCCTTCTGTTGAAGGGGTGTTGCAGAGATAATGGTTTCAAACTCTTCTCAGTAGTGCCACAAAACATAACAAGGGGAACTGACCGCAGGTGGTCACTTCGGAGGTTGGATATTCATGGGGGGGAAAAAAAAGTCATTAGGTGTGTAGTATGGCACTGGAACATGTTGCCCAGGGAGACTGTGGAGTCTCCATCTTTGGAAGTTTTCAAGACTTGGCTATATAGAGCTGTGGCTGACCAGATTTAGTGTTAGCAGTAGTGTTGTTTTAAGTGGGAGGTTGGATGAGATGATCTTTAGAGGTTCCTTCTAACCATCACTTCCATGATTATAGCTGCTAAGAACAACTGGATTGTAAATTTATGATATGGGCATCCGCAAACTTGTGGCGAATATAAAAAGTATTGCCACTTCAGGGTTTTTTTGTTTGTTTCTTTCTTTCTTTCAGCAAAGGTAGTGAGGAACTAAAGCAGCAGAACTCAGAACTGTCAGAGAAACTCCGCTCTCTGGTTTCTGAGAACTCAGCCATGAAGCTGGATATGGAGGATTTGCATAAGAAACTGGAAATGGCTGAACTGATGATCCAACAGGTGACCATAATACTTTTAGGATGTGGGTGTAGATTGCGCTGATCATTGTAACGCTTTGTTTCTGACAGTGGGGGTAAGACTTAACTATTTTTTTCAAGGAAGGCACAAAATTTTATGCAGACATCCTCTTAGTAAAAGGCTTTCAGTGAGGTCTGTGAGGAATAGAAAGTCTACACTCCAAGGAGTTGCAGTAGTAGACTCAAAGACATTGTGACAATGGTCTACTAAAAGAATGTTATATGATATGAGGGTGAGCAAACATACTAAGGATGAAAGTATGGTGTCTTTTCCTGTTTTCCTGCTTATATCAGTGTCCAGCCTTTTGGTTATCTAGCTGTTGTGCAGTCCCATTGAGAAACCAGTTGAGCAGGGGTGTTGTTTGAACCCCTAGCAGAGAGAGGGGAATTGGATAATGGCAACTTGAAGGTCAACTGGGGAAAGTTAAGGCAAGCAACCAGTTAGAAGGGGATGCCTGAAGCCAGCTGTAGGCGGTTCAGAGAGCAAGTTCAGTGTTAAGGTGAGCCCAAGAGGGAAAGAAATGTTCTTTTTCTTAGAGAGTGGCTTAGGTTACCCTTGAAATAAAGCCATTTGCTACTCTTCTGGGAAAAGTACTGTGTGTTAACTGAACCAGTCTTGCTACCAGTCTTGCTACCAGTCTGCTGACATATTCCAAACAGTGGCTTTAAATTCCTGATGTGTTTGACAACTTTAAGGTTGCAAGATTTTATACCATCTGATCTGTCTGTATAATACAGGCTCCAGAACTACACAAAGTGTCTGAGGCACATGGTTTGACTAAAGCATATTTTCTTTATACATAAAAAAAAAAAAAGTAAAAATGTTAAGAAGGAGCTCTCCAGTTAAGCCTGTTCTACAGAGCTAAGATCTAAGTCTTTTGATCTTTGACCTCCACATTTGTTTTTTTCCTCATTCAACTTCACTATTAGTTGGAGCACTTTTAAGAACTATATAGGTAACAACATGGATGTTACTATAAGGGAAGATGTTGCACAGAAATATTAATTCAATATATAATAAATATAAATCATATACCTATATATAACACATTGAATAATATTGTATCATATTGAATATATATAATCAGTTACTGAATATTAACATTTGCCATAACTTTTTGATTTTTGTGGGCAGTTCTCAAATCAGTCAGGGAGCCTGGATGCCAACCAACAGTTGCAGATAGCACTGGAGGAGAGGGCAAGCCTGGAAACGCAGATTGCTCAGGTAAGGGGTTGTATGGAATATGTTGATGATCCAAATCCTGACTTCTGTAAAGAAACCTGTGTGGCAGAGGGATGTAGCCTGAGCTTTGCATTAACACTGTTTTCTTCAAGCTTTAGCCATTAAACAGTCACTGATAAATTTATTTGGCTGACACAATTTTCTTTGTGTTTTTGTTTCTTTGTTTTGAACAGCTCTCGGAGTCACTTCACCAGCTGCAGGCAGAAAGAGATCAATATGTAGAGAAACTGAAGGAGGAGGGGAGCATTTGGCAGCAGCGGGTACAGCAGCTCTCGGAGCAGGTAATATCTGAGGCAGCGTCATAGCTGCATTTGATTAACACAATCAGGATGAAGTGCATCGTGAGCATTGTTTTAACTTACCACTTATGTGGCTCTGCAGGTCCACACAATGGCAGAGGAGAAGGAGAAGCATGTGACCCAAATTCGGGAGCTGGAAGCCAATGTTACAGAACTGTTGAGCAAATCAGGTAGGGCTTCTGAAATGGGGCTTCATATTGCAGAGTACCAGCAGGTTACCTGCAGGTTACCTGCATGCTATACATGAACTTCTGTGCACCAGGTACAAGTAGATCTGATGCTCTGAAATCATGAGGACAGCTGATCCTAGCAAACAACAAATGAACTATTTCAAATAATTGACCAGCAGTCTGTTTATGTCTTTAATATTAATCTGCCTATACTGTCTCTAGTATCTGACTATACTCTCAGCCTCTGTGGCCCTCTGTGTGGCCCAGGAGAYGGAGAAGTCAGAGGTATGCTCTTGCTTGGACTGTGAGGGAGTTAGCAGCACGCAGCAGGAAGCTGCACTTGGTTTGGGGATGTTTTTTCTCCTTCATTCCTCTCAATGCCCTGCTTCTTCTGCAGCAAGGACTGGATCCCGGAGCTGGTGATACATTCTGGTTCATAAAGCCATACAGGTTGTGTAACACTGTGTTACACAAGTGATCCAGCCCTTTGACTGAGCTGCTTTTGATTCCATTTCCTCAGCAGTTAAGCCCATGGATATTGAGCCTTCCTCACCGGCAGGGCCCACAGAGGCTGAGCTGAGCCTGCAGGAAGAGGTCCAGCGGCTGCAGCAAGAGAAGGAGGAACTGCATGGGCAATACCAGGCTCAGGTCCGGGACAATGAGCAGCTGAGCCACCTCAACAGGGAGCAGGAGGAGCAGCTGCTGGAGCTCGAGAAGGCTGTGCAGCGCTACAGTGAAGAGTCTGTGGACAGACAGCAGATCCTGGAGAGCATGCAGAGTGACAAGGCCACAATCAGTAGGGCTCTGAGCCAAAACCGGGACCTGAAGGAGCAGCTGGCTGAATTGCAGAATGGGTTTGTCAAACTGGTAGGTCTCTTTTGCCACCACTTCCCTTGCTGATGCACTTCTGTTAGAGTACAGATGTAAGAGCCTGGCAGAAGCATTATCCATCTTGTCCTCTGGGGCCATGGCTACTCCACCTTCTGTTATATATCTTGCGGTGCCAGGAGGTTCCCTACAATTCCTTACTCCCTCAGGTGCTCTGGCAGATGAACCAGTATCTCTGTCCAGAGCAGTTCTCCTTTTCCTTCTCCTCCCCTACCAGGCTTTTTCTTTCCCTAAATATTCCTCCTGCCTTTTTACCCTTGAAGAGACCAGTTTTCTCTTCCCTGCATTTGCTCATGAGGAAGTTCTCTCAGCAGTCTTCTTTCCTGCTACTGTCATTCTTATCCTTCTTGGAGCTGAATCATTACCCTTGCTTCTTTCCTTTCAATATAACAGCTTCCTCTTTCAGGCCCTGGCAAACTGGCCAATGGCCTGGTCACTGTTTTTCTTCAGTCCTTTCTGAGCTCCTCTTCTTGTTTTTGAATGTTTATGGCTCTACTTGGAATTTCCATACTGCCCATCTGCTTGGGAGCTGACAGGCTGTGCCATGTGCCAGGCCTCTTCCTTGGCACTGTCCCAACACTGATCCCCAGGCTCTTTGCTTGCTCTTCTCCTGTCTTCTGAACCTTTTTCGAAGTTATTTACTGCCCTGAGCAGTCAATTGATGGCCCAAGTACCACTGTTCACACTCCATAATACTACAAGGGTCTGCACCCAGTATTATCAGGAATTTTATAAAAGGTAGTATGTGTTTATGATTGTTGGGGCAATTTTCTTATATGATGCCCTTGGATTCTTGCAGACAAATGAAAACATGGAGGTTACGAGTGCCCTACAGTCAGAGCAACATGTAAAGAAGGAGCTGGCCAAGAAGCTTGGGCAGCTGCAGGAGAACCTGGGGGAGCTCAAAGAGACGGTAAGGAAGTGCAGTGGGATGGCAGGGTGGGAATGCACTGGTTTATACAAAACAGAGCTGGCAATTTACCAAACTTTGATGAAAAGATGGAAATCAGTATTGTAATGATCAAGCTGGGAGCCTTCCTCCCTCATCTGCTGTCTGATATGGGGGTCTGGCATGTGGGGGCAGATGGTGGCTGACTGCCTGGTTGGTGACTTTGGGGCGATGTTGACATTTTGGATCACGCCACATGGCTTAGCTTTTCTGACAGGAGTAAAAAAGTGGTGTCCGTTGCTAGAGCCTGGTGAGAGGAACGAGCCTCACTTCCAGTGCTGAAAAAGAACAGCACTGGGTGGCGATGTTACAGAGAGACTCTGCCACCTAGCAACATTAACTGCAGCAGGGCTGAACTTTTGATGATGGATTCATCTTGTTATGCTAGCTGGAACTGAAAACACAGGAAGCTCGGGGACTGCAGGACCAGCGGGACCAGTACTACAGCCACTTACAACAGTACACTGTGGCATACCAGCAGCTGGCTGCTGAGAAAGAGGAACTGCACAAGCAGTACTTGCTTCAGACACAGCTTATGGATCGGCTACAGCATGAGGAGGTTCAGGGGAAGGTGACTGTGGAAATGCACCTGAAGGAGCTGCAGCAGACTAAGGTAATAGCAATAAAGGGCAAGTGAAAAGACTGGAGGCTTAACTACATTGTATTCTGTAAATTATAGGTGAATGATATGTGTCTGGAGCAGAAGCACTGTTTTTTTTCTGCTGCTACCACTTGAAGATCTGGTGATTGTTTCAGTCCRGCTTGTGCAGGTTTTGGTGTAGAGCACTTTGAGTGATTTGCTGCTTTTCTTTCACAGGAAAGTCTGGAAGCTGTGGCTAAGGAAAACAAAGAGCTGCAGGCCCAGATCAGTCAGTTAGCGGCAGAGCTGGATGGCAGGATGTTGCACCGAATAGAAGGTGAGTAGCTGCAGGTGATCTCCAGAGAGTAGGTAGAGCTGGGCTCTCTGGGGTATTACTTCTTTGTTCACCTTCCTCCTTTTACAGGAGATGGAGTTGAAAGTGAAGCAATGATTGAAGAAAACCARAAATCTTCATTTGTGATCCCAGAGAACTTTGAAAGCCATGAAGAAATGGTGGGTCTTAATGGGTAGAAAAGCCTCTGTTTTTAGTTGTAAACAAATGCTTAGCAAAGCAGAGTTTGAACTGCAGAGAGGGTGCACATGGAATAAGCTGTTTACCAGCTGTGATCACTACCAGCTCAGGCACAGTAGCGAGGGAAGCGTAATGGTCCCCTGTGCATAGCAGCAAGCAACCAAGACTTCTATAGTACCCCTGAAAGGCAGGCTGGAAGTCCTGCAGTGGTTTTATTTAATTATGAAAACAACTCAGCTGGCAGAGTAGATCTCTAATTATTGTGATGTTGTTTCAAAGACATTTTGGAAATGGTGTTGAACATCTAGATTTTTCTGTAAGCAGACTCATAATATAGTTATTGTGGGAGCTCAGATTTAATCTGCAGAGAAGCAGTGATTCATACTATTCAAGAATGAGAAGAGATGCAGTAGTTGCTGCCTGGTTTAGTTCCAGGCCAGTTACTTAGTACTTTGGTTTCCTGCCCATAAATAAAATGGGGTAGATTTAGCTGTTAGTCCCAAGATGCACAATTGCTCATGCTTCACRTAGGAGAAGCCCTAAAGTGAAGACTCTGGAATTCTTTCTAGGTTGCTTTCTTGACATCTGCCATGTCCCAAGTGGAGAAGGAGCGAGAAGATATGAGACAACAGCTGGCTGCTCAGAAACAGCAATGCAGAAGCCTCCTGCAGCAAGTAGCAGCTCTTAGGCAGGAGCAGCAACATAGTGTCACACTGAGTGGAGGTAAAACTTGGTGCGGTTTGCGGACAGTGTGAATATGGAGGCACATCTTGGCCAGCTGGCTCTGGCCTCTGAAACAGAGTGAGTGCATCGTGCCCAAGGAGGAACCATAAATTGCACATCTCCTTTGCAGATTCCGCTATGGATACTGTTCCAGTGGAGGTTCACGAGGCTTTGAAAACTGCCATGGAGAAACTACAGGTGAGCGAAGACTCTCATCTCCTCTCAGTCCTACTACCCTGCCTAGCTAGACTTTAATCCAGCGTCAGCACACAAGAACAAACTGTAGGGGAATAAATAGCAAATGTTCCATAATAATGTGCTACTTCCTAAAAAGCTTATCATTGCTTGTCAAATCACTTGGAGCTGTCTGAGTATGACTGGAGTTGTGCTGACCCAGCAGAAGGTTAAAGGGCTCTTTGTTCCATCAGCCCCCTCTGCTTCCCAAAATATAGGGAGATGCTTCTTTATACCTTCTCTAGGTCACTCCTCTTCATTCCTTTTTACCACCAAATATGAGGGAAATGGAACAGGAAGCAAGATTTGTTCCTTATGCTCAGACCAATGTGAATGGAGGGTGGTGTTTATAAGGCATGTATTCCCTGTACCTGAGTAGTTCAGGTGATTGATACTGATTCTGTGTTCAGTCCCGTTTCACAGACCTGATGCGTGAGAAAGCTGATCTGAAGGAACGGCTAGAAGAGCTAGAACATCGCTGCATACAGCTGTCTGGGGAAACGGACACCATTGGTATGTTTAGGCAACACATGTACAAGCTAAAGCTTGTTCAGTGCATTATTTGTGCAACAGAAGGTCCCCAACAGCTCTTGGGGGGGAGCCCTATAACAACTAAGCAGTTCAAGTGTCCTAATTTTGCCCAGTTAGGCCAGACTTCATTCCAGGGTTGGATTTGCTGGATCCTAATGCCACAGAGTTTGTATGCTCGCTGTAAGGTCTGATATCCAAATCTCACTAACTTATTCCTTATGCTTTTCTTGTGTTCCAGGGGAATATATTGCATTATACCAGAGTCAAAGGGCTATCCTCAAACAGCGGCACCAAGAGAAAGAGGAGTACATCAGCAGGTTGGCTCAGGATAAGGAAGAGATGAAGGCAAGGAATCCGTTCTGCAGCAGTACTCCAAGTAGGGCACACAATAATAGGCAGGCCTGGGAGGACCTGCAGACTCTAAACCTTCCCTTGGTGTTCTTCAGCTAAGTTTAATTTTGAAGATGCTAATTTTGTGATAGAGGCAGGACAGTAAACTTTAAAAAGTACCTGAAGGTGGCACTTGACCAAGGGGGTTCAAGCCTACCAGGTGTCAGGAGCATCTCCTTGGAGGCTCAGAGGACRCTGCTCTATGGAGAGCTGGCCCCTGCTGTTTGCGAGGGGATCTAATCTGCCTACAGCTGAGCACAGTTGACCTGGAAAGGGCATGTGCATGTTTCATAGATTTTCCTTTACCTTGGTGCAGGTGAAGTTATTGGAGCTGCAGGACTTGGTGATGCGCCTGGTTGGGGAAAGAAATGAATGGTACAGCAAGTACGTGGCAGCTGCTCAGAACCCAGAGCTGTTAGCAAGCCGGAATGACAGTATGCTTCCAGTGGAGAGGCGCATTGAACTGAATGCTACTGATGGAGAAGGTGAGCAGTAGCCAGAACAAGTTACAAAATGGAATAACCTGAGGTTTTGGGGTCGTGTATGGATGGGAAGCATTACCTTCCTGCCTTGTCTGTGTTCCTTACAGGGTTACGGGAGGTGAGTTTATCAGATGAACCAGAACAGGAGGCTGTTCTTCAGCAGTCCAGTTTCTCCCCTATTGACAGTAAAGCTGCTCAACCAAACCAAGAGGACCCCACAGCAAAGCAAATAATGCAGCTTCTCAGAGAAATCCAGAACCCTCAGGAGAGGCTGGGCTCCCTGCCAGAAAACCCCTGCATTCCCTTCTTCTACCGTGCTGATGAGAATGATGAGGTCAAAATCATGGTGGTTTAAGTGACACTAATCTTATTTACAGCAATTTTCTATGAGCCTGTAAGGACTTAAACTGTCTTGTACTTGCCCTGTACCTCTGCCCAGTGCCCTTGGTCAGAACAGGTATCTGCTTTAAAGACCTGAAGAAAGAGGGATTGCATCAGATGGAACTCAAGCATCAGACCTCATCTTCCCTCCCTCCCCTTTCTTCTGTTACTTGGTGGGCTCGGAGTACAGGCGGACTGGAAGTGCTCACAGGAGGCAGCTGGGCCAGCACTTCCCCTGGGCCAGATGCAGGATGGGGGAAAGGGGATTCCATGACTTCTGGCAGAATTACTTGATTGCTTTTCCTGTATCATCCCCCACCCCACACCAGGACTCTGCTGCTGGCAGCCAGCTTCACAGCAGTGACTCTGTTCCATCAGTCATGACTGCAGTCAGCCTCGTTCCTTCCAAGGCTCCCAGAGTAACTTACTCTGGTAACAAACTCTTTGGATTCTAAACGGTTGTTTTTGTTGCGCACTATGTATCTTAAACTTCCCACTTTCCTCTGCAGCCTGCCTTRTGTACTGTATCTGAAACCAGCCTTGCCACTCGCAAACAGCCAAAAGATACAAGCTTCTGGCTACCTAGGCAGCACTACAGAAACATTTATTCTCATTAGCTAGGGGGAAGGGACCTAGGGTTGCCTTTTGAGTCTTTTTGGTTACTTGACAAAGCTTTATGTGGATGATCGGGAGTGGGGTGGAAATATAACTGCACTTTGAAGGATGATGTGTTTCACTTGTATGTGTCTGAAGGTTTTATTTATTAAAAATGGGAGAAATGAGTAAAAGGAAACCACTTAATAAACATGCTTTGTTTTGAGTTTCTGGACTGTGGGGTTCTGGCTCTCCATCACTTAAATTTCCTTTTCTCCCATTTTGGTAAGGAATATGCTAGCTGAGTGCATTAGATGCACAGGGGACAGAATTTAACAGCCTCCACCCTATGCTTAAATGCCTGGCATGCTTATCAGTACTAGAGGTGTCACCTGGCACTGCCCTGAAGCAGCAGGCTAAACTAACAAGAGCAAAATGTGTTGGGAAGTGGCAGCAAAGCACAGCCCTTGGGTGTGCAAGGCACCTTCAGAGCTAAGGCACGTGTCAAAGTGAACTGCACGTGGATATCTTCAAACTCAGTCCAGGTTTCAGGCTAGAACTCCCTGCTGCTCGCAGTAAGGGAGCAGTCGCAGCAGTGGCCCTTGAAGGAGGGCTGCGGGGGCACTTAAAGGGACCTGGCTTTCACAGCTGCGCAATCCAAATGCACAAGCCTCGGCTCGTGACTTAGAAGCGTGCACGGCTTCAGCAGTAGCTTATCAGGAGAGAGAGATGCAAGCACAGGAACACAGTATTGATTTGGGGGTTTGTCAACAACAACCACCACCCCATTCATGCCTTCCTCTATATCTGAGTTGGTCAGGCTTCCTTTTTTGTCAGCATGGTAGAAGGAGCTTTTCTTCTACCACCAAAAGCAGATAAGAACATTTAAGATTCACATTGATTTCTGTATACAACTGAAAAAGAGGGTAAATGAAACAAAACCTTTGTTCTCCTCTGAACGCACCAGGGGAAGATGAAGCTGATTTTTTGAACAAACTCCTTTCATTTGAATAGCTCTGGGGTTATCTGTGTTACTGGCCCAACACATGACTCAAGGCACAACACTAAGCACTGTGGGCTCCCAAGCTCCTAGCTGCATGGGTTTGTGTACATAGTAGATCTGTGTAATATTCTGTATATTCCTTGAAAAGAGACTAGCCTTCTGCAGTGTTTATACCTGCTCAAGCGGCTCATAGCCTGTATCATAAAAATAACTGTAGTGGGTAGGGCTGCGATTTAACACAGAGCATTATTGTTATAAATGGAATAAATATTTATTGGGTGTTCTAGACCAAGACTGTGAAGGAGAAAAAGACTATTGAAGTTTTGCAGGCTGCTGCAGAGGTGACCTAATCCTGTTACAAATTTGCTTTCTTTCTGAATAAACTTATTCAGATGGGCACTGACTATATGTATTTCTTCTGTTCAAATCACCTGGAGACTTGGCCAGAAAAATGAAATGAAATAAGTACATAAATAAAAAGCTAGCCCAACTCTAGAAACTCCTGCTCTGGCATTGATGCCCTTTTCACTTTGCTTTGGTGACTGTTCTCCTGTACACAGACTCAGACCAGTCCTCCTAAAGGGATGTTGCTACTGCTTAACATTTTGAGACTCCTACTGCTTTTTAGCATGATTTATTGCTCATGGGGAGAAACGGAAACTTTTTTCTGGATTCAGGTGCTATACTTGTTACTGGAGTCCATTAGGGGCTATTTTGTAAACTACTAAGAGCCTCCCCAAAAGAGATGAGTGCTCTTAAATTTTTACTTACTTGACAATATAGTAGGCTAACCTAAGGGCAGGGTAGCCCCCCTCCGCAGAGGAAAGTCCTGCCTTCGTTCCCCTGCTGGTACACTCTCATCCCATATGAGCCAGTACCACAAATCTATATGATTTGTGGGTTTTATAATATTCTTTACCCTGCTACTGCTGCAGATCAGCAAATACTTAAGCTGCCATGCTTAAGGTAACCGTTAGCAGAGACATTTTTGTCTTGTCCAATAGCTCACATATGACCCTGGATTCTGATGCACTTTTTACTCTCTTCTGGAAGCATTTTCCTGACCCCACCTTTACTTGCAATGAACTAAGAGCAGACACACAAGCAGTAACTACAGTTCATCTGACACATGATAGCTTTACATTGGAGTAACTGAACTGCCCCAACATCTCTGATTTGAAGAAAAATAAATAGAAAAATGCTTCTTAACAGCCCTAAGTGCCAAGCAAACAGGAACCAGCTGTTAAGACCATTCCAAATAGAGGAAGATGGAGACAGGACATTTTGTTAAACAACATGTTGCAGATCAGTGGGTAGGAGTTTATCTTGCCCACTCAGGGTAGCTGATGCTCTCATCAGAACATCCCTAACCTTTGGCAACCAGCAGATCAGAGGCTTCTAGTTTTTCAAAATAAGGCTCTAACATTTAGCTGAAGAAATATGTGTAGTTTCAGCTTTAAAGGGTACCATGTTCTTTAGAAGCAACCCTATACGCAATCCCAGGGATAGATGGGCCAGTTCCAGCGAGAGAAAGACTAGGGCAGTGTAGGGCAAGCAGTAACCAGTTATTGCCTCAGTTGTGCAGAAGCTGAAGTTACATCCTGGAAAAACATGCAAGGATGGAAATAGCTGGAACACACATAGGGAGGAATCACTAGACATCTACTCTAGYCCCCCAACCCACACCAGTATCAGCTATGCATAGAAAGTTCAAGGAGGTTTTTAGCTTATTAAAATTGTAATATGGAGACTCCACATGTAACACAACCAGCTGGCCAGCAGCACTCAGTGCTGCATCAGTCAGCAGTACTCAAGCGATATAAAATACCTCTGCAAGCCCAAGGCTCCTGGATTTTTTCACAGCAAGAAGTGCTTGAACCCTGTTCAACCATGACATAAGGAATCCACTGTAATCGTTGGGATGACAGTGCTAAACTCAGGGATTATGGCGAAACATGGCTGCTGCCAGTGTAAGAAATAGAACTGGCCTAAGACCTATAGCGCTGCTTTGGCATGGAGACAGCAGTAATAAGGTTTACCCTAAAGTTTACTGCAGGACATAAATGCCACTTCAGATTAAAAGCAAGTATTAAGTAAAAGCTGGCCACACATGTTTTACACCATCTGCTTAGCCTGTATTTCAGACATGGCCCCAACAGATACTGCTGGCCAGAGAAACTCCCCAGCTCCACACCTGCTTGCTGTGTTCCACCAACAGGCCCGTGCAAAATACCCTGTTAAGAGCCAAGCAAACTGGTATGCAACACTCCCACCTTATGTACGTCCAGTCACTGAAGCACCTCCATGCACTTTCCTTTACAATGGAGAAAGTTAACGTCAACAGCTGATGAACTTTTTCACTCTATCGCAGCTCCTGGACACCAGGGTCGATGCAGATCTGCTTTAAGTCCCTTATTAGTGATAACACCTGCATGCACATGCATCTTTTTAAGCTCTATGGGATGAAAAGATTAGGTTATTATAATTAAACACAGTTTGAAAACCACCCAGAAAAAGAACAAGAGAGAGATGGTTTTATTCTAGTCATAGAGTCCTTCATTATACAGAAATGATAGTTTATTTCATTCAATAAACAAGAGTGACAGGTAGATCACAAACTGCATCACAGCTACTACCAGCACTGAGACAGTTCACCCACAAGTCTGGGGTAATACAATAACCCAACTGCACACAGCAGAGAATTTAACAATCAGCTCAAAAATTCAACGTCAGGATTTGGTTAATTTTTGGGTGTATATATATATATATGTATGTATATAGATATTCTTTCCCTACTTAAGTATTTCCTAAAATCCACATGGAAGCACAAATGGCTTTAAACACCTGGACATATATAGATTTTTGATCTTATATATATATTTATAGATATTTATAACAGTAAAGATATGTTTCTCATTACTACAATATACTTGTTTTAACTCCTTTAAGCAGCTGGGGAAAAAAAAAAAAAACAAACAGTTTCACTACAGTCACATCTGATATGTGTGTGTGTGTCACAAAATACAAACAAAACGAGCCAGGTATGAGATTCGAGTCAGACCACTCCAGGACAGAACAGCTAAGAGGCAGGCAGAGAGTCTCAGAGGGAGCAGGCCTACATGTCAAATGGTGGTTTTGGACTCTCCGGGCGGGAGGGACTGGCCTTACCCGGCCGGCTGGAATTCAAAGACRAAAAAAGAAAAAAGAAAAAAGGGGAAGGGAAGGAAGAGGGGAAGAAGCAGTAAAACAATAGTTAAAATACAGAAAGAAACCAGCATCAGAACAATCGAGGATCCAGAAGAGAAGTCAAAGGCAATAGCACTGAAATAAGATAACTTAAAACTGCATCAGGCCCGTTCGAAAGCTTGTAACATCGGTGGCTCATTTAGCTGTGGTAGAGACATGACATCTGAAATGTACAGGGTTGATAGATTTTTAATTATTATTTTTTTTTAATACATGTAACATAAAAAGTAAAAAACAAACCTTAAGAAGATGAGTTGTGATCAACAACAGTTACAAGTTTCCCCAAACACGTACCATCCACATGCAAGAAGAAAAGGCTACGAAAGTCACCACGGTACCCAAAAAACACTGAAAGATGTGCTTCTTCAAAGCAGAAATATTTTCAACAAAACATTACACAGCAAACTCCCTGAAAACATTTGGTTGTCCATTTGCAAGGGGGGAGCAGCATATCTATCACCCTCTCCCTGCTGGGTTCAGGAAAGTCAGCCACAAGAGAGGATGCAAGACGAACGCCGGCAGCAGCCAGCGCTTCGCCAGCAGCATTTCCTCAGCTATTCTGGAGAGCGGAGCGCGAGCAGGTCCACGTGCTCCCTGCACTGAGGTGTGTGTGCGCRCTATCTCGGACTTCACTCTAGCAGGACTATGCCGATCCATCGAGTTCCCCCCTTCTCGATCTCCCTGCCTTGCTTTGAGATAAAGTTGATTGCACTGTTCCCAACATGAGTTTTTGCACCTTAGAGGTCACCTAATACACAGGACATTTAATCTGTTCCTAACAGCGTCACACGTTTCGACAGTATTATTTTTTTCTTTTATGTCACGCTTTTGTCTTCTTAACTACAAGAAAATAGCTACGGAGCTACAGATCAGTCCTAGGTGCTACAGCTAACGGATGCAGGCAGGACACTTATCCAGGCTAGACCAGGCAGATGAAACAACTGGATGGGCAGCCGCCACTTGGACTTAAGGACGTCCCTGCAGCTGATCTCTCGAAGGAGCCTGTGCACTTCAGGGATCCATGCCACTGAATGAAGGCTACTCTACACTCACAAAGCAATACAGGACGCACGAGTGAAGACGAAGAGCTCGATCACTAGGCTAGAGCTTTACGACACACCGGGAAGGGGCGGTGGGAGGCAGAGATGTGGGATGGATGAGAGGAGTGACTGTGGCTGTGGAAGGGAGGGTGGAATGGGGAAGCCGCCAGCACGGCATTCGTCGCCAGCTGTCTACAGCCTCGAGTTATAAATCTAAGAGGGACGGTTCAGCCGGTCGGATTATGGTAGGTCGAGTAGGTGAGGCAGGGCCCCTTCTGCTGTGAAAAAGCAGAAAACAAAAACAAGAGAACACACACTGTGGTTAGCACAGCAATCGCAGTCACAATCACGCATGCTTCTCCACCTCACCCGTGCCAGCAAGAGAAAAAAACCAGCTGGGGGCACAGACCTACCCCAGCAGTGCTGCTCCACAGGGGAGACTCACAGCTTAAATCAGGCCTCACATTGAAATTTCTGCCCAGCATGGATCACCAGTAAAGGAATCTGCTGCACAGCTAGTTTTGCTTTCCCTCTGCAAATTTGGAAATCAGAGATTTATTGCCAGTGACTGAACTGGCTCTGGAATGAGAGTTGAGAAGCATGGACAACAGTGAGCTCCTGTATCAAGCACATGACAGTCACACAGCATGGATGGGGTCCTCTGAGAGGCGCTGTCAGAGGTTCCTGGCTGGTTTGGAGGAGCACCTGCTTCCTGCAAGCCTTAGATTGCCTGTTCCAATACTGATACTGATCTTTCATATTAGGGTCAAACTTGCTGCTTTCAGCTCTCTAGTTCTGGGGCCCAGCAAATGCAGCTTCCACTGACTTTAAGAGGACTTTGGCCATTGCAATTCAGTTGCATTTCAGCTCTCTTGCTAGTGTTTTAGCTAGGTAAGTGGGCAGCAATTTAATCCATGCAAAAGGCAAACATTTAAGTGTTCCAGGATCTCTTCCTGCAAGGGACTGGCAGGAAACAAAAACCTGGAAAAAAAAAAGGACAAACACCCCACTGCCCTCTCTCAACTCATTACTTGAAAGACCACTTCAGACTCAGAGTACAAGCTTTAAGGGAGTCTACACATAATCCAAGAGTGTTCTGGAAGTCAGCAAGCCCAATCTACCTTTTTCCTTTAAGAGTATGCTTCCTGCAGTGTCTGCAACGTAAACAGCATCAAGGTAGTGTATCATAAGAGACAAATTAAATTGCTCAGCACAAAGCCAGAGTAGTTTCAGAGTCCAAACTGCCTGAAGTGCAAAGAGCAAACAAAGCAGGATGCGGACCAAACGGAGAGGAAGAATTGGTACTGATCAAACAGAATCCAGAGGTACAGAATTAAGGCCTCGACAATTCCACACTGGCAAGTCTTATGCTAACTTAGATTACAGAGAAACAACTGACTACTGTTGATTACACAACCAGTGTAAGATTTTTTTTCCCAGGAGTGAGGATGGGTAGGGGGAAACAGAGGGAAAGAGGAGGGTATTTGCACTAGTGCATCTTCTAAAAGTGGAGAAGTCTTGTTTCACACTGACAGCAAGTCTGCAATGCTGTGGGTACCAGAGGAGCTATATTCCTATGAACTGGTGCAAGCTTCCTCATCTCAGCAAAGGAACAGCTCTAGAGAGAAACTCTACAGTCCTGCTTATGAGACCTCAGCAGAATTTATTGCTCTGTATCTATTAAGCCCCGGATCTCAACCAAAACAATCGCAACTATTTGTTCCTTGCCTTGTATAAGGACACATTAAAAAAGCTTCAGAAAGTAAAACACTTTCAAACATTTTTTCCTTGACTGTAAGTGCAAGTGTAGTGGGAACTGCAAAACCCCATTGTCAGCACGTCATTCACAARTTACTCTTCCAGTCAAGCAAATAATGATGGAATTAAGTTAACCTGAAAGTTACAACTATCTTGGAAGGATATTGAAGTAACTATCACCCAGAAGGAAAACTTGCAACAAGATGTTATGGCCTGGGGAGTCTGACCTTGAGCTTCATGACACATGTGGGATCCATGCATTATCTCTCAAGGGTGCTCATGGTGTAGCAGCAGCCAAGTAGCCATCTAACAACTGCTACCGTCACTGGAAAAAATCCTACAAGCTTCAGCRGTATATGGGTTTGACCTTTAGTGAGACGCTGCTGCATTGTCATGTGTGTTGGAAAGTGTTTTTCAAGAAGCTGAAAGGGCTTTTTGCATTTCAGGAGTTTGGACAGGTTGCCCTGACAGTCTCTCTAGATTCAAATGAAAAGGATGCTTGAAGTCACCGGACTACATATGTTCTGGCAAGAGGGGCCACTTGACCCTACCAAAATAAATTAGGGCTGAAAGAAAAGCACAAATCATTTCCAGATAGATAGCCTGCATTTTTGTAATGCACTATGATGGCTTTGCACAGATATTCTTGTTCCTCTCATCACTCAGGGATTTGGGGGCAGGGGTTGTCAGTTTTTAAAGTTACAGATTTTTCTCTCTGCTCAGATTTTTCAGAGGATTTCTTGAGCCCTTTGGAGGATCTGGCTAGAAAGGTTACYGGAGGCTGAGAACTGTTTCCCAAGCACAAAAAGGGATGAAGAGGTTGTCTCTCAAACAGGCAACATTTACCCCGATGTACTGTTTCAGTCTGCCTTACTATGTTGCTAGCCAAGCCCTCATCAAGTCACTTAACTCTGGGTGAGGACAACAAGGAACAAAATGCTGTTCAAACCATACCCAAACTAGAACATTGACCCAGTCATTTCTAGGAAGCAATGGGGTAATCATAACTTCTGCTGATGAGGACTTAACCAAGACTGCGACACACTAAATTTATTCCCTTGAGCTGCAGAAGTCTGCTGTCAGAAGTTTATTATTATGACTTATATTATTATTATTATTTTTATTTCCTTGGTGCTCTTTATACCAGATTAAGAGCAGAGAATGCCCCGTAACAGCGAGTCCCAGAACAAGGTATGGACAACAGCAAACCTCTTTTCTGAGGTTTCTCACCAAGATGCATGTTTCCAGGGCTGCCAGGGATGTCTGCAGCAGGCAGAGGATTGGAGGAAATTTCCGATTGCTCCAACACCTCTGCAGTATGCCATCAGCGAGGAGGGCTGACAGATGACGTCCCCAAACAACACGTCAATCACTGAACAATCACTGCATTGGGCTGATGCAACGTGGCGCCTCTCGGCTTTAACAGCAGTTACATGCAGCAGTAACACAGTCACCACTTGCCGTAGGAGAGGGGCTAGCTGCGACCTGGCAGGCTCGCTGGTAGCTGCAAAGCCCTGGCCTGACATGGGGGGTTGAACCTGTGCTATTCCTGTGCAGGTCCTGACCTCAGCACAYGCTCCCTCGGCTCTGCCAGCCGTCACCAGCAGCAGCCACAGGAGCTGCGGTTGCTCCACTGCTCCGGGCCAGACCCGTCACGTGGAGAACCAGCATCCATGCAGGCAGGGAGAGCTGGCCCGAAACCTGCCCACAACCATCCCGCGCTGCTCTCGCTCCCCCCCTTTGTCAGTAAGGGCTGGAAGTCCCCAGGAGAAGGGCTCAGGAGAATCTGCCAGACCTCCCTCTTCACACCCCCATCCTCTTCCCCCTTGCTGTTAACAGGACACAAGAGTTGGTCCTTGAATACTGGGCCAGCACAACGCACAGGAGCCTGCCCCGATACCTCGCTACGTCGCTCAGCAAGTGCAACGGTGCAAAATGCAGGGCGAGACAGGAAAGGGAAACAGGCAGGAGCCCAGGGCAGGGGGGCTGGGGGCTACGGGTCACTAACCGCTTCCTCGCCAGGGGCAGGAGGCTGAGGAGGGAGGGGGTCTGAATGGAAGCTGAAGAGAAATTGAGAAGGAGAAGGACCAAGAGGAGAACGAGCAAAGGAAGTTTGCTTCTAACTGCAAGAATGGGAAACCAGGATAACAGAGAACATCCAGTGCCAGAGCAGAGTCACTCTGTACTCGGACACTGAAGTCCTGATATTAATGACCCAAAATCCTATCTTCCACGGGCACCAGGGACACAGCAAGGAGGGGAGCACTTCTCCAGGCAGATGCTGGAATATAAGAAGAGGAGTCTGAACTAACAGCTCCCCAGCTCTTTGTCTCAAGGCTAACTGAGCTGACAGATGGAAACCAGACCAAAACCAAGTTCATTCAGTCCATCTCCTAGTCAGCGTGGATTTGAGCCAAATCCAAATGAAAGATGCGCACTGGTCAGACCTTGTCCCAGAACTCTCTCCCCCATCCCCACTCCTCTACCTGCAGGCAGAGGAAGGTTCCTCTAATGACCTTAAGTCAGCGACTGAGGCTCTTCCAGCTCCCTGCAGCTCCAGCAGCTGCTGTCTCTGATCAGCCAGCTTTTCTGTTCAAGACTCCTCCCTTTACGAGATCCTGGCAGAGGTGGTTCTTTGGACAAGGGACTCTGTTACTAGTACAGGAGCTAGGCAGCAGAGGCGAGCTGCAGAGCAAGAGTGATGGAGGATGGGGACACACTGACTCATGCATTGCRGGGAGAGTGCAGAACGTACCGTGGCCGCCAGTCCTCAGGGGTCACTGATAGTGATTCTGAAAGACAACACGAAATCAACATGGCAGTTCAGACAGTTCAAGGCAGAGGCCACGCAGACTGTCGGGAAGGCGGAACAGAGACAGGCGTGCGCTTGCACAGACAGAGCCACACGCGCTCCCCCCCGCCCCAGACCCGGCACGAGCGTGCACCGCTGGGTAGGGCCGCACTCAGCCGCGCCGCACTCTCGCACGCCTGCGCATTCACAGCCTCATCCTCGCACGCATCCGCAGCCCCGCTGCATCGCACGCAGGGCCCCGTTCAAAGCCCACTGTCTATTCACGCACCCGCCGGCTGCCGCTCGCTCTGCCATGCGGCCGGACACACGCCACGCACACTCACACATCCAGGCTGGCAGAGACCCCAATTACGTTCACACCTGCTCCAACAGCAGGATGCCTCGGTCTCGGCACCRAGGCTGGGGGCGAGGGGGCCGACTTTCTTGCAGTGAGGATTCACATCTTTTGACCATATTAAATGTTAGGGAGTTGAAACAAACAGCTCAGGAAAGAGGGAGATAATATGTTGTCCTGAGCCTACAGTACCACTCAAGAAGGGAAGAGGCAGCAGAAGATTTATATTTTAGAGGCCACAAACCAAGAGATCAGCTACTCTGACCTCCTGAATAACTCAAGTCATAAAATTGCATGACGTTATCCTTGTAGTGATGCTGATCGCTTGTGTCTTTTCTTCCTTGGATATATCAAAGGATGGAGAACCTGCTAGAGCCTTCAGCAAGCTTCTCCAATGGTTAAGTCATTCTCACTAAAACTGTCTTATTTCTCACTTTAATTTGCCTAAGCTTTTTCCACTTATTAGCTTTTGTCAAACTATTTTAAAGTGAAGAGACCATAAGTGCCTGCAGGTATATCTTYATGGGGTAAAATATTTTTTTGAATCACTTGCTGACCTTCCTTCCTTGGAAAAAGAACTCTAAATCTCACTGTCTGAATCACTTTCCTCTGGATCCTTTCAAGAAAGTGTAGACTACAGAAGTGGGTAAAGCATTATAGTATCACCTTTGTAATGTGAACCATCATTCCCTGCTTGAATATAGAAAAGTTTACATTGATCCTTTTCGCCAGAGCATCACACTGGCAGCCCATGATGAGTTGCACGTTTGCTCTGACTCTTGAACCTCTTTCCAAAGTAACTGCTTGCTGAGATATTTTGTAGTAATTGCCACTGTCCTTCTCTTCTTCCCCTCACATATTTCACTTCATATGATTGACTCATTCAGAAAAAGCAGGTTTTAAATACAGTTTAAGTGGTCCCGATCAGCTTATATTATTTCTGTACTGTCTTGGCTTGTTCTGCTAACCTTTGTTTCGTCAGCTACCTTCCCCTTGGTAGTGATTTGATTTTCACTTAGATGCCTAGCGAGTGTGCAATACCATGAGCATTACTATTAACCTTGAAGGAACATCATCAGATACTTCCTCCTTGGAGAAGGATTCCTCACTAACTGTTTCAAAGATTCCCACTTTACCAATCCTGAATCATTTAACATGTACTTTCCTGAAACTGCATAGTGTTTAGTTAGTGTACAACACTAAATCAACAAATTCACAAAAGCTTAAATCCATCTACATAAACCATGTTGATTTGCCATAATAGTTTGTTCTCCCATTAAGTTGACTGGATAAGGTTTTCCTTCCCAGACTGCAACGTCATGCACAGCCCCAGTAGGTATAGAGTCAGAATGCAGTCCTTGTGCACAAGCAGGACCTTATGTTGTTTCTGTCAGCTCCCAAAGGTACATATATTTGGTGATATGGACTTCTGCAGTAGACTGACAAACCATTACATCTGGGGGTAGGGGCAAGACCTGTTATAGCTCTACCTAGTTATACTCAGGAAAACCTTCCTGCGAAAGGAAAGAACCACGTGGTGGTTGTATGTGAAAGCATACGCGTCTATTCAATTATGTTTATGAGAAAGCAGCCGAGCAACTCTGTCTTTCAGTTCATCATACATAAAATCAGACACTCGCACAAACTGGAGGCACAAACATACACCATACTGCTATGTTGACACCAACATGCATACACATGCAGGACACCCAGCACCACCATGCACTTGTAGTTCACTATCTTATAGCACCGACTCCTACAGCAAAGCCCACTCGCACTACCTACAAGAGCTCCATTTCACACTCAAGCAAAGTAGTGTAGTCCAGTTAGCAAGGGAAGCGATGGGTATTAAAAAAAAGCAACAATGGAGATGGCATTTGTTCACCCATGGCAGAAGGACCCAAGTCCAAGTGCTAGCAGGGAACATTTTTATTCTATATACAGGAGAAGAAGAGAAAGAGTCCCTTGTCTTTGGCATTTCTCTGTTCATCAGTGAACTCAAATGACGCATATCAGGATCCGGAGGAGTCTATGAACAACTGGAAGAATCAAAGAGGGGAATCAGAGAACAAGCATGGAAACTTCACTTCACAGCTTCTGGAATTACTTCCTCAGCTCCAGATCAAGGCAATCAGCAGCATGCAATCCAGCCTACCATCTCTCCTTCTAAAGGAAGGGACTGTTCATTTAACTATGAAATATTTCCTTCCTCTACTCCACTGTGGTTCCCATCCTTCCTCTAAACCTTTCTATTCCATGAAAAAGGGGATCAACCAGAAGAGCCATTAAGGTAGACTATTACAGACTTCTTCAAAAAAGGCCAATTCAGCTCAGCCCACTTGGGAAATTCTATCATGACAACCAGGTATATAGAATATTTTTCATGAGTGAAAAAAATGAAATTGAGTGAGTGGGGAAAGATGGAGACAGAAAGACATGTGAGAAATACTAAAAACAAAGAAATTAACAGTATATGGGAAAGCAGAGTCACAATAAGCAAGAGTCAAAAATACACAGCAGAAGCATGCTGACATCCACAAGTGCCGCCAGCAGGATTGCAGTCTCTGGGGCAACAGAGGCAAATATGGATAGGTTATTGTGGGAGCTGCATCAAGGCACAGAGGGAAGACTGGGGCAGAGGCACCAAGAAAGTAAAACCATTTGCACACACCAGAGTCAAAAACTACAATCTCTTTGGACTCATCCTCTTCTGGGCTGGATACAGCCTGGCAGAGAAGACTTCCTCTCCAAACAGGCAGTGCCTGGTATAAGCTGAGGCACCATCACAGGGGGAAGACCAAATAGGCTCTGCTGTATACCAACACCAGCCACAGCAGTCTGGGTGTTTTCACAGAAAAGGGAAAAACTTCATCAGACACGTGCCACTGGCACCCACTGGAGAGCAGTTCTTTCCCACAAGGGAAAYGTTTCCTTAGGCATGTCATTTGGGAGTTTCTGGTTATGTTCATTCTTTACTCTGCCATTACTTTCTCTTCCTCATAGAGAGACCAGCTACCTAACATGAAAACRTTCCTGGTTACAGATTGCTTCCTAACTCCTCTTTAGGAAAATGTGCAAAGTTGCACAGTGACTGAATAGGAAGGGGATTAAAATTTCCTAATGGGAAAGCAAAGTTGAGTCATTTGAACCTCTAGGCTGGAAAATGTGCTTGAGTTGATTGCAGAAGCAATAAACATGTCTACACAGAGAGAGCAAAATTCCATTTCTCCCACCAGTAATCTTGCAATATTCTCCTAGCCAAAAAACATCTAGACATCCTAGAAGAAACCCGCTCTAACTCACCTTGAAACAGCMTGTGTCAGGAGAAAAGGGCAACTTCAGACTTTGGGACTCCCTACACAGAGGGGAACTGCCTTGAAAGGTGTATGCTCACTCCAGTCCTGTGGTTTTCTGGTGATTTATCTCCTACTTGTGAGCAGAGGTGTTGATATGATTGCTTTAATACATCTGTCAGGTACAAAGTCCTCTTCCCCCAACTTTTGGGTGGAGGTTTGTGCAAAGAAGAGGTCGCCTCTCTACTCCTGAGAGCTGCCTCTGCATCACCTCACCTATACAATGAAACCTCAGTGGACAGCAATGCTCTGGCCTATTTTAACAAATTCCAACAGCCAAAGACTTTATCCACACCAAGCCTTCTATTCCCATCCTACGACCCAGGCAGGTGAAGTCCTGACAAAGTGGCTACCCCAAAATTGGACATATTCCACCTCTCTGCAGAGCAGCCCCTCAGGACTTACCTGGGAACACCAGGAGGAGCACGGTTAGGCCGAGAAGGAACCTGAGGTGGGGGCCCAAAGGGATCAGGAGAGGCACCTGGCCTGGAGGGCACAGGGGGGGCACCACCCAGCGTGGACCCACCAGCAGGAGGTGGCCCAGGAGCCGGGCCTCGGGACCCAGGTCTGGCGGGTGGAACAGCGGGAGCTCTCCTCTGCGGCGTGGGGCTGGATGTAGGAGACCTAACAAACAAACAAAGAGAAAGTTCAACTGCAACAACAGGCCAACAATGTGCCACCATCAGGTCCCCATATGCTGCCTTCACTGTTCCTTCTTTAGTCTTCTGTCACTTCACACACCTCCCTTTGGCTTTTCAAAGCCCACACTAGGCTCCAGCTTGCTTTCAAAGCTACTTCAGGCCCCACCTAATCTAAAGGTCTAGCAGTCTCAACATCCGTAAAACTGTAGTAATCTTACATAGCTTTCAAGGTCTAGAAGCCTCCCAATGCAAACTCCAAGCACTCTTCAACCTCAGGGAGACGAGGGGAGGAGAAGGACTCCCTGTCCCAGTAGGAGGCCCCAGCTAGCCACTAAAGAGGCATCAGGCAGGTCTGTGGGGCTCTCCCCCTGAGCCTCTGGTACCTGCGTCCAGATGGTACGCTCTGCACCTGCAGCCAAGAGTCGTCCACCGGTGGGGGCATTGGGGTGCTGATAGTGCTGGTGTTGATGTCCCCGATGATGTTGAGGGCCTCTTTCAGGGCATGGTACATGCGCAGCATTTCATCACGCCGCTGAGCCTGCTCTGCCGATTCCTCCATCAGCGTGTTTTGGTCACCACAGGAGTACAGGTTTGCCAGCAGCTCCGAATGGATAAAGTCCTTGGTCTGTAAAGGAGCATGAAGAGGGAGTTAGTTTCCACCCTTTYCCCCCCCCCCCGAAAACCTCCATTTTATCTCCACCTCCTCCTTTCAAGCTGCCTGTAGTTTTTCTTCATTCTTTCTTCCCCTCTCTACTTTTCCCCTTCTCCAAGTCTCCCCCATCTCCACAGTGCGATAAGTACATTGTTTATCATGAGGTGCATGATCGTCTTCGGCATGAGGTCTCTGATGGTTTTGTTGACAATTGCCATGTAGGAATCCACCAAGTTCCTGATAGTTTCCACTTGTCTCTCTAGCTGAGGGTCCATGGAATGCATGAAATTGTCTGATCCATTCTCTTCTGTTTCACTGGCCTGCGAGGAAAGGGAGAAACAGGTCAGTTCTTCAGTGCAATATAAAATTAGTATTTTGTGATACAGCTAAGTGAAGAAGGTAAGGAAACATGCAGGAAGTACATGCTACAAACAAAACATTTAGACTTGCATTTTGAGCTGTGATTGCCAGGGCACAGCTCAGCTTTTATAAACTTCTCCAGGTCAGATCCAAGGGACACTAACAGTGAAGCTGCTCTTCAGAGGAAGTTACTACACAAAGGTGAATGGCAATCAGGATTCCTGACTAATATTCATAGGCACTGGCTCTAGAGAATATTCAAAGCTATATTTTTACTTATAATGTTATAGTTTCTTGAAAGCTTCTTCATTTGAGCAGCTTTCCATGCCCAAATTCAGTTTAGATTTGATAATCACTCACCATAAATTAAGCCTCAAGGGCTGACACACTGCATCTTTATCCTCATTACACAAATGAGGAAACAGATACAGAGAGATAAAATAATGGCTCAGTCAGACTGCAGGTTGGTGGAATAACCTAAAAAAATCCTCCAGATCACCTAACTGCAAATCCTGCATCTTAAAATTGCATGCAAGTTTTCCTCCATACTAAGCAGAAGAATCTTTTCACTTTTGCCTGAAATGTATCATTTAACTTTCTGTAATGCAAAACCTGGTGTGTGCTGTTTGACAGCAAACAATCTCCAAAGTTCATCCATTTGGGAACAATTTCAAAGCAGATAAAGCATGAAAGTCTTTCCTGTGTTTCTCAATGCGCTATTCAAAAAAAAAAAAAACAAAAAACAAAAAACAAAAAACAAAAAACCCCCCCCTGAATTTATAAAAAACCCTCTCATTTAAACAGCTCTAGTCTGAAGGACTTGCAGCAACATAGGAGACTGCACTATCATCCTTTATTTTGAGGAACAAAATAGACAAGAAAGGGCAAATTCTTTTCTCCATTTGAGCTTTTCCTGGGAGGATCTTGCATACTCTCAAAGGAATAGAAGGCCTCGCAATCTGAGAAACATAAGGTAAAGGAAGTGGAAGTCAAACAGGACGACTCAAAAAATGAGGATCAAAAAAACAAAACCAAAAACAAGTTTTCAGTGAGATTCAGGAATCATATAAAAAGGGAGAAATAAAAAGAGAAAAAAGGAAAACTCAAATCAAGAACAGAAACAAACGGCAGCAGTCCAACAGAAGGTACAAAGAGGGAGAAGAAGCAAATGCCTCTCAGGAAATGGTGACAAAAGGAAAAAACAAAAGAGAACTATCTGGTGAGAGCCCCAGGGGACAACACAGGCAGAGAGGATGAGACTTACTTTGTCCTTGTCCTGGCAGGCCAGTTTGAGCACATGTAAAAAAAATTAAAACAAAAAGGGACAAAAATAAAAAAAGAACTTTAGTTGGTCTCAGAGTTTGGAGAAGAACTTCTTTATAGCACTGAACAGAGACGATCATACCCACCAAAAACATATAGGTACCTACATTACCCTGGAACACAAACAAATGAACTGTTTACCTAAACTGAAAATCAGGACGGGAACCTTTGCAAATGAAATTACATTATTAGCAACAAAGGGCAAGTTACTTACCTACAAAGGCTATTTGTTACTTCTTACATAGGGAATTGAGATGGTCATAAACCAGAGATCACCCTGTTCCTATATCAAACCACTCTGTTTCCTCACCAATAGGTGGCATGTGTCCTTTAGGAGCATTCATTTACAGTGCTCAGTCTGGTCCAAAGCCCATTTGAAGTTATGTCACTGATAAGGACCAATGTCCCTAATTCCCAATTTATGTTTTTTAATCTTGCATCAGTTTGTCAGGAAATGAATTAAGACAAAAAAAACCCCTTCAAGTTTAACAGGAAAGATGAATGCAAAAGGTCTATTGGAAGCAACAAAAAACAAGCAGATAAGCAATTATTGCTTTTCTAACGGGGAAACTATTTACAGAAGCTTCCCCTCACACAGAGGGACAGGAAAGCTTTGAACAGGAACATACCACACTTCTCTAGAAGACACTCAAAGCAGAGCAGAATGCTGACAGTAAAAGAGTTGTGGGAAAAGGCTATGGGAAGAGATCAGAAGTCTTGCTAAAGTAGTACATTGAGATATTTAAAAAGCCATAAAAAAAAAAAATCACAGAAAAACCCTTCCTGATTGGGAGGGGAAAAAGAACAGGAAAATAACTGCTGAAAAAATTGAGAGACTCCTAACCTGGCTGTACAGCACCAGTACTGAGAAGGAATGGTGCCTTTGCTCAGCAGACACAAACCACCTAGTAGTGAGGTAGTTAAATACATTCCTTATGCCGGGACATGTCCGCCCTCCCCAGTAAACCTTTGAGTTTTATTGCCAACAGAACAAGAGAGCTGGAAGGGTTCATCAAGGCAGTCTTTGCCTACTTTCTCTCCCCTTTGAAGTTGCCAGTTGTATTATCCCAAATTTCCTCAAAGGAAGCACCAGCACATACCAAAAGTTTAGATTTGTTCCAGAATATCCCCAGTCCAGGAAAGAGACAAAACCTTCACAGGCTTATTTTTAAACTCAAGAGGATGCAGGTCAGTTATCCTTCCCGAGACACATGCTCTGTTCCTTCCCATCCCGTTGCTATGATTGTAACTTACCCCAACACGCTCCGGGTAGACTCCTGCACGAAGGAAGGAAGCCTTCCAGCTATCCACCTCCTCCTGGGTCTCACAGGCCAGCTCCAGCTGCCGGTAGTCCTTGTAAACATTCCTGGAAGACAAAACACTTTACCCTTCTCCATAGCAAAACAGGCATTTGCCCATATTTGACAAAGATGTTAAATGACCAGTGTATCCTCCTATTATCTTAAGGTAGATACACTTTTAGTCCCTTCCTAGCATCTTCATGGTGGCCCTACAGAGGGGAAAGGAAATGAGTTTTTCATGAGCAAGTCTGACTACTGCTGTTCAGTTTCCCCTCAAGACTCCAGCCCTGTCCTGAAAATACTGATTTGATGGGGCCTGAAAGAGATTCCCCTTTTAGTTCTACTTACTGCTGGCCTTCTCCAACCAACCCAAGTCCCCTGTCTCCTATGGCTTTCCCTATTCATTCACTTGAGGGGAAAAAAAAAAAAGTTGGATTCTAAATACGTGTTCCAGTCATGGCCAGGCCCAGGTAACCACACCAAATAGCTGAAAACTAGGATCACACTGCAGAGCATGCTTTGGTGGAGAAAGAAAACAGCACACAGCTGTAAGACCAGAAGGAATGAAGCCAGACTTCTCTCAACAACATTTCCTCCTACTGATCATCCTTAAAGGATATGCGCATCCTCCTTGGACTCCTTGCCATCTAATTTTATAAAAATCTTATCTCTAGCTTCAACAGCTTGGTGTGTTTGGAGACATTAGCGCACCTCTGTTCAGTGTTGAAGAGAGCAAAGATGTGTTTGCTGGACATGAAGCCTTTCTCAACATCTCGCAGTTTCAGGTTATCCACCGGTAGCATATATTTCTTCTCCTTCTCCTGAAAAGGGGATTGGTAACAAGTCACTCACTGCTCCAAAGTCCCTATTCAGTCAGCAGTGCAGATCCCATATGACCACTGGGGAAGCATTCCCAACCCACGTCCCCTGCTCCCATAAGTCAGTCAGAAAAAGGCACCTCTAAAAACCAAGGTTTGCYTGTCCTGACCACTTTTGGGCTCTGGTTCAACAACCCTGCTCCAATAACTCCTCCAGGTGAAAGCCAGAAGCAGGGCACTCTGTCCCAGTTCTCCCACACTGCAGTCAACATCGAGGTCCTTGCCACTTGGCTCCCTCTTCTTGGCACGGGGTCCGTCATCCCCAAGGCCCTCACAGGCTGTTTGACACCCAGAGCACATCTGTCTGGAAAAGGCTCCCCATAACTGCTCTCAGGAGGATGCTAACACAGCCCTGCTGTGCTGCCTCGCCGAGGAGCTGGTTTGAGGGGAYGCAGGGGACTAGTTTTCCTGTTACCCTTGACACATCAGTCCACAAAGCTGGACATCTCCATCCCCTCCAAAAAAACCCAAGAAAACCCACATATACACCTCCAAACAGAGCACCCTCAGCCCTACTTACCTCCTTGGGGAAGCAGTCAAAGAGCCCCTCGTGCTCCATGAAAGAGTACCAAGAGCAGCACCCCGCAAGCCCCACTCCCGCCACCTCCCGAAGCGATTGGTAAAATGCATGGCCCTAAACACCAGCTCCCTACACTCCCTCGCAAATGGGCCTCCCACGCCTGCTGTGGCACCCCCACGAGGCTCAGCCAGCGGGGGACATGCCAGCCCTGCTCCAACAGCCTATGAGCAGGTCATCACTTGCTCCATGTTATGACCCACTCGAGGGCCCTGGCACCAAGAAGGGCTCTCAGCATGAGTCCTGTTATCTCCTCAAGTCAGTCTGCCACACAGCTCTCACTGCCATACTGTCATCTCTTCATTTTCTTATTTTCATTACTAAAACCTATGTTCCGGGTCCAAAAAGAGCCAGTCACTTGATACAGAACCTGAGTTGACACAGAACTTAAGGACTATCAACTTAAATTTATCTCTAACCAATAAAGTATTTTAAGCAAGAATAAATATGCATCAGTAGATTAAACAGCAGCTCTGACTGCAATAATGCAGGATACTGTAAGGCTGCCTAAAGGCCTCCTATGTTGAAAATAATCAAATAACTGTCTTCACTAATGAAAATCTCATGCTCTGAGCAGTCAGAAGCTCAAGCAAAATAAGCACTTTATCACCTGGTGAATGTTAAAAACCAAAATCTAAAATTCTAGAAATGACTAGTCTCAGACATCTTCAGGCAACTATTTTTCAGAGTAACAGCATCCACGGCCTTATGGTTTGGTTCCTATCTGATACTTCCAACCAAACATATAGGACATGGCACTCAAAACTAAATCCAACATTTTTAGTCCTAGGTGCCCTCTTTAAACAAAAAGAAAAACACAAACTTGATTTTAATTTTGACATTAACATTCAGAAACTAAGCTAGAAGTCATTTTCTCCCCTTAGTTTCAAATCTGGATCTACAGGAAATTAACAGAAGTGAGTTTGGATTGAGGTTCCCATTTTAAACATCCAGTTTCCAGCTGGACATTATACCCCAAAATAACAAAAGAGGGAGCCATCACACTGATCTCCAAAAGGCAGAAAGCATCTATCCAAGACTCCGGTGGAAGCATGGCATACTCATGTATGACTGTCCCCTTCTGAGCAACTAGTACGTCTGTAAAGCTCTCTTGACTGGAAACAAGAAAATGTGATCGCTCACAGGGGAAATGAGAAGGGAAAGGAAAGATGGTCAGTGAGCAAAGATACTAAAAATCTAACTAGAAGAAAAAGGCAGGGCAGAGCAGCAGATAAGGATGGCAAAGGTGCTGAGCTCCAACACTCAGAGGATGGCAAGTCCAGCCTAACATCCTCCTAAGTCTCAGTTAAATTGACCTGAGTTTGCCAAGGACACCAAGCCCTACACAGCTCACACATGCCCTAAAGATCAAACTATACTGGTCCATTAGAACATTTACATAACAAGGACATCCTAGAAACCAGTATCTAGAAAAATACAGCAAGATATCACTTGTGTAGCTACCAAACCCCCCATTCTCTTCCACTGAAGACACTGGGTTATAAAGGCAAGAGAAGTCTTCACCTCCAGCTTTCTATTACTTTCAGGCATTATTGTGCTGCTTTAGGCTGAACTAGTGTCCGAGAAGTGCAGCACACCAACTGCTGAGCCCTAGGCAAGCCGGCCCATCCCACTGCAGCCTCACTCAGCTGGAACTCCCTTCACACCCCACCGATGGGGTCTCTGGGCTAGTCAGAAATAATGCATGTGGAAAGCTATCTGGGAAAAGCTATTCCATAGTGTTAGAACCACATCATTCCATAGAAATTTAGCAATAAAGTCATTCAGGAAACAGTCAAATGATGAGGGCATCCCATGTCCCAGATGTGGAAATACATGTTCTTTGCCAGAGTTGTTTTGTCTTTCACCCTTTCAGAGCTCTTGCATAAATGCTTCCATGTGATCAAGACAACACTGTTTCTGCATGCTCATCTTTCCGTATACCAGAGGCAAGATGTGTACATCTGTCTGCCAGCAAAAAGTTCCAGTTCTCTGGCTCCGAGGTAGAGAGAACAATCAAAGGGAGGACACTGTGCAAGGCAACAACGTCCCAGTCCATGCATTTTGCAGGGCAATGAACAGTGCAAGGAGCCCCTGCTGCTCTCCATCTCCCCACACCTCCCCCCTTCRAGCTCCCACTTCAGTCTTTCCAGCTTCTCAGTTTTCAGTCCAGCCTGTTTTATATCAACACTCTGACTTCATTTCCTGAATGCAGAGACAGGAAAGTGTGGAACGAGCTGCCAAGGGCTGAGCCTCTCAAAACTCTGGCTGAGCCTTCTGCCCATATGTTAGCAATCTGGCAGTATGTGCTCTGGCTGAACAGCATCCTGGCCAAAAGGGGAAGAGGGCTTCTCTCTCTAGTTTAACACATTTGGAGGGGGAAGAGAAGGAAGAGGAAGAAGAGCCAGCGCACACTGAGATGGGAAAGGGAGTTTGTGCGATACTATATTCAAAGCCCTCAGCTTGATCCCAAGAGGCTTGTGTTGCTCATAAGGTATCTCCTCCTGGCCACAAGACAGAAAACAAGCAGAAAAAACCCACAGACAGAACTATCGCTCAGCAGCAGAATACAGGTTCTGTGAAATGAGTGCATTGGCTGTGAATTAATCTGTACAGCCACCAGGCCAAGGAGAGGTAGAGAAGCGGTAGAAGCACTCAGACTGGCAGTATGAAACAAAACACAAATGCCCAAATACTGGCAAGAGAATATTGCGGGCACAGGGTTAGCTACCCCTAATCCAGGCTACTGTTCCTAACAGGAGTTGCACCACTTGCATGAAGAACTACAGAAAGAGATGACTGCAAGCTACTTGCACAGGCAGGATAAGTGCCTGAGGACTACCCCTCACCCCTAACAGTGTAGACACAGCCGTAGGGCTCTGTACTTCACACCTACCACCACAAAAAGACACTGCCAGGAAAGATCAGGATCCAGTTGTGGAACATGAAGCATAACAGCAGGAGAAGAGAAAGGGATGCTTCAGTTGCAGCTTGATGACCCTACACATACCTTTATTTTGGCCAAGTTCAAGAGACTGGCTTTGGCTAGAGGCAGTAATGGTCTGCACTATCACCTAAATATTCATTGCTTTCCTCTAGGAAATAGCCTCCAAGAAATCCAGAAGACTCAGCAGGCCAGCCTGAGCCAAAGCAGTTCCTTCATTCAACTGGACTTTCTCAATAGCAAGTTAAAATTTCCTGCTCTTGGATACATGTGAAGTGAAGCTGACAGATGCATGTGTAGGCTCCCCTGAGGTTGGAAATTGGCACTTGCAGTAAAGAAAGTAATTGGCAGAATTATTAGGTCTCAGTTTGAGTTTGGAGCACAGATAAACTAATTAAAGGTTTCCCTGTGGCTGTTATAACAAACACCACTTTTTGCACAGAGACGAGGGTCTGTGGTATGGGAGAAGGAGCATTACCATTGTTTTAATTGGTGGCCCTGTGAAATTAGAAGCAATTCATCAGGCTTAAACCTCTTAGTCTCCTTTCCTTCTTGTAAGTGTAGAGTGCTGTGGGTAAATAAATCTGCCCCAGAGATGGCTGGAACTTCAGTCAGCTCATTTGCGTTCAACTCATGCATGGTATTTTGGAGTCTCCTGCAATAAGACCCTACCCGAGTGGAAAAATATTAGTATTATAATTAAGAATATACACACTGAAGTTGGTTAAGCATTTTAACTAGGAACCCCCCCCCCCCCCAAAAACAAGACCTTGCCAACCACTCATCTGCTTCTTGCCTTTGCAAAGAAAATCCACATTAGAAGAGCTATATTCCTGAGCTGTGGTTTTTCCAGGAAGCCTCAGTCACTCAAAATATGCATGTCTCAAGAACATCTTCCCAAAACACAGTCCACCTGCCTCACTTTTTCCCCTCAGAGCATAATTTACTGGTCACTGTGTGGTCACTGCTCTGAACTGCAAAGCAGCCATAATGGCTTGTTTACATAGGAAAGCTAGATCGGTTTAACATCACACCCTAAGATTTTAAGCTGATTTAGTTCAAAAGTTCTGTAGACACTAGACCTGGACTCATGGGATTAAATACAACCATCACTGTTGGCTCAGTGAGCACAATAGTAATCAACTGCATGCATGTTCCTCACCTGCTCAAAACTGCAAAAACAGACATCAGCTGAAATAATATGCAGATTTAAACATGTAGCTAGTGAATGGATGGCCAAAGCCAGCTGCGTTCACCCCTCGGAGGCCATTAGAGGGTGCATCAGAAAACACAGGCAGAAACTGTGTGGCTTAAGAACTAAAGAGGCCGCCGTGCCCAGACCTCCACTGTTGTGACCTCCGTAAGGTCAGCCGCCGCAAAGGACGGGCACGCACTCCTTCCCACGCCTGCCCCTGCGCCAGGGCAGAGATGAACCAACACCAAGTATTCGACTTGCTTTGATGAGGCAAAGTGTGACACATGTGCAGAGTGTTGCACACCCCTGGGAAAAGGAGCGGCTCAGTTATTCTTCCCCAGTGCATGGTTAGGGCCAAAGTGGGAGGTTCCAGGTATTCATATTTTTGGCCATAAATTTTAACTGTCCACCASTATACACACAAGAAAAAGGGATCCTGGAAGAGAGACGTGCAGCGTACATAAAGCCCTCTTTATCCCTGCAGCACCAGGGAGAGAGGGAGCGAACCACATGGGCTAGAGAACATCTGGAATCGCTACATGGGAGCCAAGCGCCGCAGAAGGAGACGGCATTCCTCAAGTTTCCAGGCGAGGTAGGGAACCTTCCTTTCCCCCACGCAACCTTATCCGTCAGACGGCTCACTTCCTGCCAACCTCTGGCCTTCCCAGCAGCCAGCAAGCTCCTCCCTCGAGTCTAGTTAGCTTTCCACTGCCACGTCAATTGAGGCAGAAGGACAGAAGGGAAGCAAGAAGGGAGGGAGCAAAAACCAGAAGAGGGAGGGAAGGCTCAGCGAGTGCCAGACATGGTGGGGGGAGAAAAGGAGGGGATGCGGATTGCTCCTGCAGTAGCCGGAGGCTAGCTGCAAAGGCAGCTGGCCAAGGCGGGTCAAAGGACTCTTGTTGAGGGCTTGGAAGCAAAGGCYGGTCTTGTTTGCGCTTTGCTCTGGACCCCAGGCAAGGGCTGTTCTTCAGGACAGAGCTGGGCCGGAGGAGATGAAGGTGCATGGGGCCTGGGAATCCTCCCGCCCAGAACCACCAACTGCTGCGCCAGACGCAGGGGGGAGAAAAAGGGTTGAATGAAGCAATGAGTTCTGCACACCTGGGTGACGGCCAAAGCTTCAGCATTTCCTCCCTGAACAGCAGTAATTGATTGTTTTTTTTTTCCCCTCCTCCCTCTTTCCACAAAGGTGCAGCACGCCCAGGTGGAAACCAGGTACCAGCCTCCCGACACCAGCGCTGGAAGAGAAAAGGGCTTGGAAGCTTGCTCGAAATTGGAAACATGCAGGGAGCAACATCTTTTTTTCCCAGCTGCCGAAGGAGGATGTTTCTTCAATCGGGACCTGGACTTTCTCTCACCCCATCTCTGTCCCCAAAACCCCATCCCAAAGGCAGGGAGGGGAAAGGACTAATAAGCTGCTGATAGCCGGAGAGCAGATCACAGAGGCTCCACTCCGTCTGCCCAGTGTTCAGACTACCTGTTCAGGACTACGAGATTGTACAGTAGTCTGCACATTGGTTAGGCTGTGCTGGGATACACCACACACTGCCAGTGCTGCACGGGGATGGAAACACCTGCACGGCAGAGGGACACGCTTGGAGAGGGTGGGCTGTGGGCAGCTGCATGCAAGCTTCACCTGTGTCTAAACCTGCAAGGATATAACCCTGCAGAGCCATGCTTGATGGTCACTTTTACCTGCCTCTTCACCAGCCTACTCACACCCCTCCTGTCACTCCTTCTCCCTCTCCTCTACTCCCTTCTTTGCAATCATTTCTTTCAGTTTCACGCACTTGTCCCAGGGACAGATGTGTTCATGACTGCTTGTTTCATATGCTGAACTTTGCCATAAAATGCACAGTTGGAGACAAGGGCCTGAATGAGTTACAGCTGCACYGCGTCTTGCTACCTGGGAAGGGAGGATCAAGCAGAGAAAAGTGACTGAAGAAAGGGGATTTCACTTCATGAAGAATGCTGACCATTAATAAAGAAAAAACCCACAAAGGACTGAAAGTTGGAGGTTTGGATGCTCTGGAAGTTGTGTTTGCTTTGATGTTTGTCTGGAAAAGAAAGACGAGAAACAGCGAGTGAAAGAACAAATAAGGACTGAGCAAGACAAGAGAGTAAGATATTATTCATGATAAAACATGCACGTGTGCAAGAGAATGACTGACTGAATGAAAAAAAAAGAAAAGGACAAAGAACGAACATGTTTCAGAGCCCGAGACCAGTGTGAAAGTGGCACAGGATGAACCTCGGAGCAAACATACTTCTATGGTCTTAAAACAAACCAGGTACAAAAACTGAGCTGCAACTGGGCCAGCCACAGTCACCACCCCGTTACAGCAACTTTCTGATGACTTGTGGGGCTTTAAGCATTAGAGCAAAGAAAAGATTTCCACTGGCTGAGTTGGGCCTCAAGGACATAAATTGCTTGGGATGGGGTGGGAAAAACAATCTCATTATTGATTTATTTATTTCTAACTAGAATTAGGTAGAAGCCACTGACAGCAGAGTAAGTGACAGTCTAATGACTGTGAATAAGGTCACATTTTCCCCTAGACAGGAGAAAGTACCTTTCTACCTCAAGCAAAAGAGAAGGAAGGCACGAGGACAGCAAAAGATCCCAAGCACTGATCCAGTAGGAATCAGTATGACACAAAGAATATGAAATATTCCCCCATCACATAAATACCTGAAAGTGCCTAAAACTGCACCCACCCCTCCTGTACACACACACACACTCAAATGCACCGACATCGCACACATCACACTGCAATACTCTTACACAAGCAAATAAGGTCATATTCCTCTCATGCAGTCACCTGTTACTATAAGCCCCAAACTTCTAGTACATGATTTACCTGAGTAAGGGCAGAAGGTCCCATCTGTATTGTACRTTCACACAAATTCCCAAAGGAAGCAGCAGATATATCCCCCACTCCTGCACACAGGGGCACACACAGGCACGGGCACTCAGCAGAAACGGTCACTCTTGCAGAACGGAGAGCCCGGGGTCCCCTCCAGCAGGCATTAAGCTTTACTAATGGGAACCACTAAGCACAGCGCTCGTTACAGCTCCTCTACGAGGTCCCTATCACCAGCAACTCTAGCCCRGCTCACTGCCCCTCTTTCCCTGCTGGAGGGGAAGCGAGTCCTGCAGAGAAGGCGGCACTGGGGCTTTCGTAAGGGAGTCAGGCAGAAGGACTAGWCTAATTCAGTTCTTGCATCGTGTCTGCGGCGGTGCTCGCCGAGCAGCCAGCCGGCACGCGGGAGCGCTGTGCTGCTGCTCCGGCCCTGGGGACCCGGTGGCCTCCCCGAGTGAGGGGATCGCGCTCCGTGTCAGCGGCAGGCACCGGCGCAGGGTCCTCCCCGCCTCCCCCCGCCAGCGCAACCCCACCGCGTGCAGGCATCTCCGAAGGGTCTCCAGGTCTTGGGCAGCCAGTGCTATGTGGGGCCGCTCTCCATGGGGCCAGTGTTTGACTCATTGAAAGGAGACAGGAAGAAAAACAGAGAACCCAAACGCACACACATACATGAAAAAAAGAAAAGCCCTTGGCAGCCAGGCAGAGCAGGGAGCCAATTTTCCACCCCCGCTGGCCCGCTGGCTCCCTTCCCCTCCCAGCGCACTCCTTCAGGCCCCTGCAGAGCACCAGCAGCCGCGTCCTCGCTAACACGCGATGCTGGGCCCTTTAAGGCATTTTAAGTTTCAGTTCGTTTCTTCAGAGGGGAGGAAAAACAAGCGAGCATTGCGGAAAGGCTGGTATTTCACTAATGGGGTCCAGATGTCTCCAGCGCTCAGACTCTGGGCCCGGGCTCACGAAACGGGGCAGGGAGGGACGGCGCGCCCCACTCCCCCCTCGGCTTGCCGGCGGGGCTAGCCCAGCCTTCGCCCCGATCCCAGCGCACGCGGGTTGCCCCCGCTCCTTCCCCCGTCGCTGCCCCCAACTCCGCTGCGGGCGCTTCCAGCYGCACAGGACACGCTCGCTTCCCTCATTTCCTCTGGACGCTTGCCAGAGCTCAGGGGATCTGGGGCAAGAGCCCACCGGAGTCGAGTTGGGAAGGAGGGGGGTGGCTTTGTCTGCCTGGAGTTTAAAGGAAGAAAGATCACGGTATACAGCCTTTATAAAACACACACACACACACACACACACACACACACACACGAGAGGATTGCAGGAGCCTTGGAGGATGCCAGGCCTCCTCCCGAGCTGGTGGGGAAGGCGAGGACGGGGACAGACCGACAGGGGACCCTTGCTCGACAGAGGGCCGCGCACGGCGGCAGGCTCTGAGCCGGAGCCAGCTCCCTGCGGGACCGAGGTTTAGCAGGGGGATCCCCACGCTCGCGGCTCTCCAAGCCGCCCCTCAAATGCACCAACTTTTAGCCCCGCTCAGCTACGGAGTCCAGGGGGAAGCTGCTTCCTTTCATCCCAGCAGTGGCCACAGATCAAGAAGCTGAATGTGAGGTGGGGGAAGGGGGGAAAAAAATAAGAAACAAAAACATGCTCCCCTTTCCCCTCTGCTCCCACCCAGTTAAAAACAAAGGCTCCTTTCTCAGAGGCTGCTCGAGCCTCGGCAGCACTGGGTCTCCTGTGTTTGTTTAAGGGATGCTGGCTGGCAGGGCACTGCTTTAATTAGGCAGCTCTACCTCTCGCCATACAGAGGGGAAGCGGTGCAGACCTCCAGCTGCTGCCCACCCCCAAAGCTGCCCTCCCTCAGGAGGGAAGGGACAGCCAACCCTCACCCCATCAGCTGGGATCTATCAACAGCTTACACACCCCCACTGCAGCCCTCCCACTCCCCCGGGGAAGAACAGGCAGTTCTCATCATCTCTGCAATACAGATGTAGCAGCTGGCTTTGATTTAAACCACTCAATGTTCATAACCACCCGACCTGCCTATGTAACCTGGAGGACAGCAAAGCATCCCCCAGCAGCTCTGAATGCAAAGGTCTTGCAGCAGAGACGCACTGATGTAGCAAAAGCTATTCCAGTGCCTGGGTCTTTAACGGAGAGATTGCTGCCTGCTCAGCCATAGCGGCACTATAGCAGTCTCCATGCGGAAGATGATATTTGGAGGATGACTCATCACCATCTTTGTCATCATTTCCACCTGCTTGAAAATGGACAGACCCACTCAAATCAGCAAGAGAAGAATGGGTCTGGCTGCAGTTCCCAGGCATACCACTTAGACAAAGAATAAATAAAAAGAAATCACAACAAGGGATGAGACAGTTTCTTTATCTGGAATTGGAAGTGCCAATCAACCCAATGTATGGACTACAGTGTACTACRCACTTCCTCACACCCTCCAGCATACTGAGTGGGGCTAAGCCTTTCAGTTATGTTCTTACCAAAACCATCTTGCTATGCTTTTCTCTACTCAAAGTAAATCCACAGGACAACTGTCTACCTTTGTCTTGAACAGGAAGCAACACACCATTGACAGCTGACAATGATAATTTCAGCTGGGACATAGTTCTGGCAGCTTGTATCTCATTTCCTACTAAAGGAGAAAGACACTACAGCACAGTGCGAGGATTCCTAATATTCAATATTTCTAAGCAACTCTGCAGAGTAGGTCCATGTTACTATCAGTGCTTTTCCACACATCACTGTGTGGAATCACTTTTCACACATCACTTTTAATGATTAATACTCTGACCACTCACAATTCAAAGAATTTTACAAATACAAGCTAACTGYTCAATACACAAATGTTGAAAAGAGATATTCTTGCTTTGCAGCTGCGGTAACTGAATCCTGGAGAGGTTAAGTAAGTTACCCAGAGTCAGAAGGAGCCAGCATCTGAGCTGCAGCTTTAGCTCCACAGCTCCTGCTGCTGTGCTCAGAAAGGAGATGGCTTTTTTTCTCGTGACAGAGAYGCATCAAAAACTCTGCCACACTCCTTCAAAGAATTCACCATGGCTACTCCAGAAATACCAAAAAGCCCAGATCTCAGAGCTAACCCATCACTCCCTTGAACACAGCTGCCACAGCAAGCCAGAAGAAGGTCAAATCCGTTCCAAGTGTCTGTCAACTTTCTGCTGAGCTAGGGCTTCAAGCACAAATGTTACCAAATGAGTTTCCCCTCGTGTGTCAAGAAAGCCACATTCAGATCAATACAGAACTGTTCAGCAGCAGCGAGACCGCAGGGAACCAGGCCCAAGGATCATTTCAGCTTATGTCACAAGCTGCACAGAAGGAGACACTCAGTACTTGGATACACTTGTAACACCCAGAGAACTGAAGGCCTAATCCTCATCAGATGCTCAGTTCCCCCAAGACTGAAGTCTCAGAGCTGAACTACTCACCTCATCATCCTTATACCAGGAGAGGTTCTCTGCTGTCAGGACAAACCAATACTCCTTGGAGCCACCCTTCATGATCCCGATGTTGTTGATGGTGAGCCAGCCCTTTCGGATCACCTAAGGGGACAGGAGTAGCAAGCATTAACAAGAATCCTAAAAGCCTGGCCTTAGGTGACAAGGGAAAGAACAGGGTATCCCTACACACAGAACACCATAGAAAGACAAGGAACACCATGCTCTCTGCTGCTGCCAAGAGAGCCCCCCAACTCAATTGGCCTAGGGCTCAAAAGGGCCAGGAATAGTACAAAAAGGAGGCAGGAAGGAACCTGGCTGTGCTGTGCATTATACCCTCTGCCAAGGGGAGAGAGATGCAGGAAGAACTGCATCAGAGAGCACCTCAGGCACTGGCACAACCTACAAGCACCAGATCACCGCAAAACACCCAGAGAAGGCCATGCCTAGAGTAAACCAAGCCAGCAGCAAACCTTTTGGCATGCTGTACACAAGGAGTGCTTCACCCAACTCAGGGGTGGGGGTGTGGGGGGACCAGTTCAAGAGGAAGATACGGGTGAGCAGATCAGAAAGGGTTTAGTTTAGTAACAAGGAGACATTAAGTATGAAGGAACAAAATGGTGCATCTGGAATCAGTACCTTGGACTTCAGCGTACCCATGTATTTGAATAATCACACTAGTTTAGGGCAGTACAAGTTCCTACACTTTTGGTTTGCAGAGAAGCCAGGCTATTACTCTCTAGGGCATTCCAACTCACCACGTGCTTTTTTAGAGACTCATGTGTGCAGTAATCAAATACAAGTATGCATCAGCTTAAATGCATCAGCCTTTTTATGCATATTACTTCACTGTTAACACCCAGATACATATGCATGTACATGTGGGTACCCTGTCGTATGGGTATGCTTGTTGAAAACAAGCTAATGTTGAAAAACCATGCAACTGCACTGCATATTAGCAAGTTGCACTGGGCAAGTAGCCTACCATGGAGGCACACAATCCTTTTCACTGTCAATTTATCCTACAAAGGTAAATGTAGAAACACTGGATCTTCACCTCACACCCACTGTTAAATTCAAGCTAGACCTATTCTCTTTGTGGACAGGAGGGGGCAGTGAAACAGAACCCCAGATCCCTAGATTACTGCTTTTCATCTCCACCCACTCACACCATCTATCAGCAGCTCTGAAATGTTCTTTAACATACTACCTTTGCACCTCATTTCTGCTTCACCTGTGTCTATTACCAGCTCTTTTCCTCTCCCTGTTCAGCAGCAGAGGGAATAGCTTGTCTATGCACTGTTCTTGCCTTCCCAGATGCAACATTAATGTTCATTAGCACACCCTGCTGAGTGGCCTTCTACTCACCAGGATCTCATCCTGCAAAGGGGAACCATAGCAACAGCAGCAGAGCAGAGAGCAGGAGAGGAGCAAAGAGAGGAAAGATTGTTACTAGGAAAGCTGGAGCAGGAGAAGAGAGGCTCAAAAATAAAATAAATTGGAACCTGTACCAAATCTTTTACCCCAGGTGCTTAAAAAAAAAAAGTCTGCTAGAGGGAAAAGTCCAAGTGCTTTACAGGTAGATCCAGAGCTTGTCCTTTGAGTTATTGTACACCACTCAGCTCTTCAGTAGGTATACTGCGAAGGACGGGGATCCCTACAGCTGCACCAAGATCCCATGAAGCAAATAGTTGGCCAGCCAAGCTTGCTAAACTATCAGCCTGTCAACAGCACTGAAACCACATGCCCATCTGCGTGCAGGGAAAGGTGGTCAAACATGTTCTAAGACTATGCATGTCAGAAGTGAAGGTCTTTAAAAAGAGGAATAAAGGAAAGCATTTGCTTCCATTCTTTACCAAGCTGCTTGTAAGGTCTTGTTTCTACAGGATCTTCTAGCCTAAATAACACTGCCATTTCCCCCAAAAATCTGGGAGAGGAAGGTGTCATTAGCCCCTTAAATTTTTAATTGCATATACCCTCCTTACAGTTCCTACAGGAAGAGGGACCTCCTCCTCTCCACTGCTGTCTTCTCCCAAGGGCATGTTGTTACACACCCAGTGCAGCCTTGGCTACAGAGCACTCTTTGCCTCCACCTGCAGGGTTTTAAGCCTTTCCAGTGAAGCTTTCCAGAAGAAAGCCCATGACCTCTCTTGAAATCCCCTTCCAGAAAGTAGATACCATCAACAGAAAAGACAACTAAAAAAGGAGAGTCTGTACTGACTGAAGCAGTTCAACCCTGGCAGTGGGGGGAGGGGGGACTGCAGAAGGGAGCTTAACCCATTTATAAGCAGCTTATGAATCTGAATCTGCATCTATGATATGCCAAGTGATCGCTACCCTTCACCTCAGCAGAAGAGATGGCACAGCTGGAGAAGGGGAGAGAGGACCCATGGATGTACGCAACATCATGTACGTCTACTATTAGCCAGACAACAGCAGTGAGCTTACATGAGATGTTGTACACCCTTCTGACCATGCAAGTGGAGCAGCCCTGCAAGACTAGATCTTAATGATCAAGGGTCCATTTCCCTCTACATTTCCCCTTTGTTGCTCCTAAATGCTCAGCTCTTCCTGACCACAGTCAGCCCAAAATGCTATCTTCCAGGTATAAATAGAGGTTGAGTAAAAAATTAGAGCACTGCTGCATCCAGCTCAGCACTTGTCCACCTGGTAGCTTCCAGGTAGAAAATACATCCTTCCTCCTTGCAGCAGTGAATGAGATGAAACTTGGCCTACCTGGTTGCCAGCTGCCTTCTTCTTGCTCATCTGGCTGCTCCTCTGCTGAGCACTGCAAACAACAGCAGAGACATTCAAAACCCCTCAGGCTCTCCTTGACCACCTGAATCCTGCTCCCACCAGAGAGCTGCTACGGTGAGTTCATGCTCCTCACYACTGGCTTCCAAGCCATGATAACCCCATTTATCTCCATCTGCTCTCTCAGCCTGGCCTGATCTTCTCACTCCCACCTGAACCACACCTGGGCCACTAACCCTCCACAGTTTTTGCCTTTTTCCCCCCTGACACAACCCTACATCTTTCGAGCATCCCTCTCTGTTCCCCACCAGCAAATGATCTAAGTAGCTTTGCGATATGGAGCCACTGAAGAGAGGAGCAACACTGAGACTGAGCTGTATGTTGGGATCACAGTATCTGCACCAGGGCCTCTGCAACCCATTTACTGGAGCAGCTATAGGGCAGGGCCACAGGGAACACACATAGAGGAGAGGAGGCAGTAGGATATCGGTGCTTACTTGGCAAAGCCAATGAAATCCTCATGGTTTGTGTTCATGTAAGCCAGCTCGATGTCTATTAGAAGCATGACCTGCCAAACAGAGGCACAGACAGAGCAGGTAAAACACCAGTGACTGACACTGAGAATAGTCCGGGGCAAAAAGAGCCCTGTACATTGTTCATCTGATCAGCTGGAGGCCCCGGGCTCAGAGCTCAGCTCCAAATCCAAACTTGGAGAGGCCTCTCTCTAGCCCAGAGTGTCCCCTCAAAGGCTGCCCACCCCCCTCCCCACCTACCCACCCACCCCCCTCTCACATGCTCCTGAGCCCCTACCTGATCCTTGGTCCTGCCCTCTCTCTCGCGGATGTGGGTAGTAACAATCCTCTCCATCTCCTCGCGCAGGTGAGGGTACTGGCTGAGCTGCAGGAGAGAGAGCACACGTGCACATGGGAAAGGGAGGCATAAAGGGGGGAACAGCCCCCCGCATGTAAGCGTGCACACATACACCCTGCAATCAGACATTTTAAAGTTCTGGAAGGCTGGACTTGCAGACAGATTTTCCAAGTTCCTTGGGGTCTGTTGGGGCAAGGCTCTCATTCCCTTTTGCTCTGAGCTTCAGAGAAAAGCCCTTTTCACTCTTAGAGCAACTGTTCTGTCTCATGGGAGACCTGCTCCAAACCCACCACACTCTTCCTAGTACAAGGCTTGTCTCAAACCCCACATGTGAACACAGTGGTTGTCTGTTGGGTTTTTCCCACTAAACTGAGCCATTTCTCTAGAAGTTCAGCATCTCACTGGCTAAGTAGGTGAATGACCCTGTTGCTACAGCCTGCTGAATCCTACAGGAAGTCTCCCTGGGAGGAGAAGTGGATTTCACCCCTCATTTGCTGAGACACTATGATAAAGCATCCAGCCCTCTTTGTTGACACCCGCAAGCAGAGACAGAGGCTCTGGCCAGCTCGAGGGGGCTGGTCTCCAAGGACCATCGTGCTCTGGGCATCAGGACACTGCTTCTACCTGCTCTCTGCCTGTGTTGGGGCAGGATCACACAGTTGGGGCCTAAGTTCATATCACGCCTACACCACACTTTTTCCCACATTATGGAGTGAGGGGGGTGTAGGCAAGATTCATTCCCGAGCACACTGAGAAGGAAGTAGAAAGACATTATTGTCTGGTTCAAGAGAAAATATCCATAGAGATCATATAAGAGAAACCTCTTCCAAAATGAGCACCCTTAAAGTCCTCTGGCATTCACACAACACCTGCCTCAGAGCAGAGCAGTAGTATGACAGGGACACTTGATCTGGCTAAGATCTAAAGGACTTTGGCCATTGTCTTCAATAGGATCAGGCTTCACTGCCAAATCTCAGCTACCAGTAGGAGGTTACTCCAGCATTCAGGTCAATGACTGGAAAAAAAAAATCAGTTGTTTAATGCAAGTCCCATGTTTTCTGAGTCAGGATTATTTCTCATTTAAGTACATTCAGCTCTTTGCCATGACTGGTGCAGTACCATCTGAAGACCTTAGCAATAGTAATAGTTAAGGCCCTTCGTCTGTGAAACTATGCTTACCAAGCTGCATGATAAAGTAAACCCCTCTCTACTCTTTACAGCAGCGCATGACACCATCTTACTGAAGCCTAGCAGAGAATGCAATTCATAAGCCTCCAGCAATTTCAGTGACAGCACCTGAAAGCTTTCTCAGGTCACACCTAGACTCAGAAATAAAATTAATTCTCCAGCTGCAGGATCTAGTCTTTTTTTCCTGCCTCTTTTCCTATCCTCTGCGAAATCATTTCCTCCATTGTTTCCAATCACCTTCAGTTTGACTACAGTGGCAAACATCATTTCCTAGTATCATTCCATTATACCCCCTCACAGGGTATATTTAAAAATCTCATTTGCCTCTGACCTGTATTGCATGAGTTTGTTTCTGCAGTTTACACGAGAGCTGCTTCTTTAACTCATCCGGCCTTTTGCTCCATATACATAAGCAGCTGCAACACACTAGAAGAAACTGGCTCAAGGAACGCAGCATCACTGCTGGAAGTCAGATTTTACACTATCTCGGGCAACAATTTTCCTAACTTCTGACTACAAACACTCTCAGACCCTCTTAACACTCTTAAGAGTCAGGGCAGTTGCAGTAACCTGAAACTCAAGTTGAGAACTAACTTTTATATTGCCTATTTTCAAATGCGATGTCTGTCTGAATGCCAGTGACCCTAGAGACAGGGAAAAAATGAGTGGAAATTAGCTCTCCCCACCACCACCTTGTCTTGAAAGGGCAAACGAGGTGTTCTCCATGATCTTTATGGTTCAGGCAGCTGGTTGCTTCAGAGACACACAGGCAAAAGCTTCCTGTTTCCTTTGGGGGGTTGGCAAAGGATAGATGGGCAAGTTATGTCAAACAGACAAAAACAGGAAGTCGGAAAACCTCTAAGCAAGTCTCAGCTTCTTTGCTTCCAAAAAAAAAAAAAAAGAAAAAAGAAAAAGAAATACATATATATATATATATATACACACATATACACACCACCCCTATCCCCCCCACCCCAAACAACCCAAAGGCAAACAAAGGGTGCAAAATGAGTTGCAGTTTATTCGGAACCCAGGTCATTCAGCAAATTATGTGCAAAATAAATTGACAGCATCGATCCCCGTGCAGGAGCTTCCAACCCCAAGCATGCATAGAAGCAAGGGTGGATAAGGGAAAAGGACACAGACACCAGCCACAAGATGTCACATCCACCAGGCAACATGCAAGAGGGCACAGAGGGGCAGGGAGTTAACACCAGCAGTACAAACAGCACCCAGAAATGCCATGACTCTGAAAGACAGGAGAGCAGGTGACCCTTCAAAAGGCTAAGTCTGCCAGCTAGGATCATTTACCAGCTCAAGTGGGTTTTTAGTCCTGTTTCAGCTGCACTTTCCTGTTCAATCAATACAAGCTCCTGGCCCTCTTTGAAAAACAATTCATCCCAATGCTCCTTAGATCCCCCTTTTGCAAATTCCAGGAGTCCCTGCAAGCACACTGAAGATCTCTACCTCTAGTGGAAAGGATGCTGAGCTGTGACACCTTTCTGTGAGATGCTGCAGTGCAGCCTGGCACAGAAGGTTCCCGCTTTTGGAACAGCACTAGCTACAACGCTATCTTCCTGAATGCAAGTGTCCACATACTTACACCATCTCTCTGTATTTCAAAGCTACTCTCCATTTAACCAACTGCAAGAAGTTCAGCAGCAGGCCAGGCAAAACAGCTGTTAATGGCTTTCTTCTCTTTAGCCCTCAACTTTGTCTAAAAGTCAAGAGATAGTAAACCGCAAGTCTCTTTGCACAGAGGGAAGCTGTACTTCTGCAGCACTCAAGAACAGATGGATTTGACTCCATGTTCTTTATTCATAACCCCTTATTATTCCATCCATGCAGCTTTACCAACTGCATGTACAAAGATCCCTTCACCAACTGGGGTGAAATGAAATAATTGTGACAGCATACGACAACAAGAACACACAATACTTTAGGACAGCAACAAAGGCCGTTAAGCTAATTCAAGAGGTGCCAGCCCAAGCTGTCTGTCTTCAAGAAGCCTTACAGGATCTTCAGCAAGCTCAAAGGTCTGTCACCCAAAAGACAGCATCAGTCCACAACACAACAGGGAGGCTGTAACTGCCTTACTGTTAGTATCAGTTCCTGAGCAGCCTTTTCCAAATGCTTCCCCAAACAGCACATGCTCTTGTCCAGGTCAGGCAGTTGAGGCTGGGACAGGCAAGGTAACAAATACTGCATACCAGCGAGTGACCCTACGCAGCTGGTCCCCTTTGCTTTAGGCCATTAGAACATATCTTGCAGACTGGCTGCTAAGTGGCCTATGGCGCTTTCAGATATCTCCTGACCTTCTACCCTCTTTCAGAGGAAGATACAGGCAAGATTAACCTTCTCTCAACACACGTAGACTTTTGACTTCAAGCATTGCTGGAGCGTCCCTTTTATTTTCTAATACTATTGCTGGTTGGCTTCATTCAGGTATTTATTTCTCATCTGTATTTAACATCTGCCTCCCTGGCCTCTCGGGCTTTTATTACAGCCATTAGTCTCCTAAAAACATCACTGCTACCATCAGCTTCCTTGCAGGACATCTTGCTTGCATCACCCTGAAATATCCCCACCAGGTCCTCTACCATGTCATGCATTAAAAATCCATGGAGAGCAAGTGAGTGTCCAGCACATCTAATAAGGTGGTCCAAAAAAGCAACTGAAATTCAACATCCTCAGGGTTTTCATGATCCTTCTCCCCTCCCACCTCTCCCCACCCACAGCAGACATCTCCAGCCAGATGCAGAAAAACAGTGTAAACAAAAATCAAAGCCACTGACATCAAAAAACCCACAAAAGAAACAGTCTGGAGAGGAGTTCTGCATTGCCACAGTGATCTGGCAACAGCAGGACACAGCAAGAAATAGATTGGGCAGTGCTCAGGGCTTGTTAGAGTTGTCTCTGTAACAGGGGCGGGAGATGAGCTCTGCATTGTAAGTACAACTAGACCTCATTAGTTCAGCTCTCGCCTTCGCTCTGAACTCAAATCAGTTCCGATCTTCCCTTCCTTCCCAATTTAGGATTATGTCAGTGAACCTTGATCCAAATCTGCAGAAGGGGATTGCAATTTAAGTCTTAAAATACATAGCAGAACAGCCCTTTCCATCTCAGTTTCCAGAAGAACCCACTACTGTTTTGCCATGGATGGGTTTCTGGCCCCTCACTGGTAAATTTAACACAAAATAATTGCCACGTTTCCTTTATTTTCAGGAGGCAGGTGGTGCCCTCTCCTGGAGGAAACTAGCCTGGGAAACAAACCCACTCTTGCCCCAACCTCTGAGCAGCATTCATTTAACACCCTCCATTTCACTCAGAGGCAGTTTTTCCCTCTCTACCTACAGCTGCCCTCTGCTAGCCTAAGGCTTCACCTCTGTTGGTTTACAGCATACAAGCAAGAGCCTCCACACTACCTCGCAGCAAGCATAGTCCATGGAGCGAGAGACCAGCAGGAGAATGATGCAGAGGGTGCAAGGGACAGTGGTCTTTCTGACACCAACTACCTTTGGCAGAACATTTTGCACCTCAAACTTTCAACCGATTGCTGCGTTGTACATGACACTGTTTAACATAGCTCTGCAGACAGAGCAGAAGCCTGCAGACTGCTCATGCTGGGGGGGATGTAATGTCTATTTCTGGCTTTTTACCATTTCCTAGGGTATCTGGATTTCTAAGGGGGCCACTGCAAAAACAAATGAAAGGTTCCAGATGTGCAGGCAGTGGCACAGCAAACAGCTTGCGATGGGGTTTAATCCACACTGAGCTGAATGCCACTGACCTAGGCAGAGGAAGAGGGCAGGATGCAAAGCAATCCACTGGATCCAGCTCACTACTTGGCTAAAGAGCCCATGAGCTAATACCCACTTTTCTTGGCCTGCTTTTAATTGTAACTGCTCCAGTGCCTACAGATTGCTGCTCTCCTTTAGATGCATCTTTATAGCTATTTGCTCTAACTAGTTTGTTGGAGTTCCTGCAGTGCATGTGAGAAAATAGTGTGAGTGTGTGTGGGAAGGAGGGGGCGTTGTCCTTTCTTTGCATTTTTGGTTTCTTTACCTTTTCGCTACACTTTCTGATGGTGGATGTGAGCTCACTCACTACCATATCCACACACTTCAGACTCGGCTCCTTCAACTTCTGCACCTGCTTTTTCACTATGGCTTCAAAAGCGAGGTCAGGCGTGAAGAGACCCGTTCTGCATGGCAAGGGCAGGGTGGGAGGAAGCAACGAGGAAGAAAAGAGCGAAGCAGAGGAGGAGCAGGAAAGAGGAGAAAAGAGGAGGAAGGAAAAGGGAAAAGAGAGAAAACACAAGGCAAAATGAAAAGTGAGATTTTGGTTCACTCCATCAGTTCATCGAACCAGGTGAGCATTGCTATGGGGCCTGTGCACTGCCAAGTATCGGGAGAGTCTACAGGCAGATGGAAGAAGCAGAGGGGAAGGAAGAAGGAGCAGCTGGGCTGGTGAAATGGTGAGCTGTCAAGAGCAAGATGAATGAATGGAAACCCCCAAGGAGCAAGTGATGTTTTACTGAATAATGCTTCTTTGCATTTTAAGGTAAATCTGCTTACCACAGTGGGCCACTGACTCTTTTCCTAGAGACCCACCATGTCTCCTTTCCCTTTGTCTCAGGCATTCCCCCTTCCCACCATGGTTATCCCCTTCCGCTTTCCTTATTCCAGCTGCAGGAGGCCTGAACAGGAGCCAAGTTAAGGCTTGCAAAGGTCTGTCACTTGCGTCTGGTTTTGGCAGCAGGAAAGCCGATCTGAATGCATGTCTTGCTTGGTTGCAGGGGTTCAGACAAACTGCTCTATTTATGGAGCATCTTTTGTCTCACTCACCTTCCCTGCAATAGCAACTTCCTCAATAAGACTAATCAGATGCACGCAGTATTTACGAAAATGCAGACAAGGCATCCATACCTGTACAAAACATCAATTTTGCCCTAGCTAACCTGTAGCACCAGACTGATACAGGCCAGTCAAGGTTTTTAAGGAAATGCAGTATTGGTGGAAATTAGTATAAGTGGCCTGTATTTTCAGTGGTTCCACTAATAAAAAGGAGAAAGTCCACAGAAACTGAAGCTATTGAAATATGGACAAGATTAATCAAATTCAAGGCTATTACTGCACACAAGTTTTTCAGCACATCTTTAACTCTCTAAAGCTTCTGCTAGGGTGCTCTTTGTAACACAGTCTCAGACACTGCTTTTAGTATGATGTATTAGTGCTTTCAAGGGAGCGTTGTCCGTTTAACATAAGGAGAACACCCTGCAAGGTAGGGTTAATAGTTAAATCTGGGGTGCCTACAGCTGAAAACAATCACCATTTTGTTTATATCAAATATTTGCTCATTCACCTTACCATCTTGCACATTTCCGGATAGCATCCGCAAGACACCAAGCCCCACTGCTCTATTAAAATGCTCTCCAACACGTACTATGGGACTGGCAACTAATCTGTCATTAAAGCAAGAGTGTCAGGATATGTGATAGGATTCAGCTTCACCCAAAGGCCTCTCTCAAGTTGCCAAAGCCCCTTTTGAGCAAAGCAAGGGCATTTGCAGAGTTACTTTCACACCCTCTGACTCAAAACCATTTCCTACTCATCCAGCCAGCCAGCTAACCTCAATACAAACTCAGTTACTATTTCCTTTACTACCTGGCCCTGGGAGTGGGGCACGCTCAGAGGGAGCCCGGCACAGAAACCAGTCCCTTCAAGCATCTGAAGGCCACCTGAGTGACAGTATCATTTTGTTTCTGAAGAAACAAACAGTAACCGTGACTCCTGGCACACACAGAACAACCAGCACTGAAATCAGTGATCATATTCCCAGCAATGGGACCCAAACAAGAAAGGGAGTGTCTTAATCCTGCATCTGTGACCTTTTCTGCCCTGGCCCTTCTCCTCCCTTGTGTCCCACCTGTCTGCACTTGTCACCTGGTGACCTGAGGAACCCACTGCTGTCAGAGCAAACAGTCTCTTCACTAGTGAAATTTTTATCAGGGGAAAAAGGGAGCAAAGAAAGAAAAGACGAAGAAAAGCTGAAAATGGAGGAAAGGGAGCAGAGGGAGACAGAATGAATGGGAGATTTTTGGATAGCAACTGATGGATGGTGAACAAACAAAGAGAAACTGCAGAGGGCATGAAAAAGGAAGGCCCTCCTGATCCCATTAGCAGGCGACTCTGGATACTTGGCAGCCCGAGGGCCAGTGCTTACCTGTCGCCAGGCTCTAATGGCAATTTTCTGGGTGCTTCCCACAGTCACACACCCCAAAAGAGGACAGCAGGACAGAAAAAGGAAGCTCCTCCAGCACTCTAGAAACCTGAGCAATCTCTCACTGCAGCCACTTTGCTTTCCCAGTCTGTCCTGGGGGGCAAAGCATGTGTCTGCACACCTGAGCCCTTCTGCAGAGGCTCCTGGCCTCAAGAGCTGCTGTCGCTTGCAGAAACACCTGAGTGTCAACACTTGGGCACCTCTTTCCCTTTGCAAAGGCAAGACATCAGACTCCCCAGGCGCCTCCTGCAATGCCCATTTACCTGCACCTGAAAAGCCAGTGGTGATTCCAGTCTGTGGTGCCCATGCTACCTCCTAACTCAGGTTCCTTTTCACCAGTATCTGTCCCTGTCTGAAGCAGCAAGCCATGGCTGAGAGGAACAGCAGGTGTTTTCCCATCCATCTCCTGCCACTTTTCAACCCCAGCCCAAGCCCAGCTGCAGAAACAGGCTGCCATATCCAGAGAGCAGAGTTATGGCAGGTTCCCCCCACAGCTCCGCTGAAGCCCAGTATGGGTCCCAGAGGGCACAGCCCAAAGCCCTCCCTCTCTCAGAGGGGGCAAGAGGAGCCCAGAGGTGGATGGATGTTTCTAACTTGCTTCTTCTCAGCCATGCGCCACTCTTCCAGAACAGGATATGGACCAAGCCAACCAGAAACCAAGCCAAACACCACAGGAATGTTTCCCTGCAACACAACCCGCAGCCGTAACCGCTGCGGCCTACAACATTCAGCTCCGTACACCCAGCACTGACATTGAAGGCTAGCTCAGGATTAACCCACCCCGGCTTTTACAAGCACGGAGGGGCAAAATTTAAATCCCATGCTTCTGGCTTGGAAAACAAAGCCAGAAACTAAATTTAAAGTCAAATATAGCTCCATAAGAAGAAATAACCCTGGCTTTGGAAGGAATCGGGAGTCATGCCACAGAGCAGGAGGGGGCAGGGGGGACATTTCCAGCATCCCCTCGGCTCTAACGCCGCAGGAGAGCCAGGCCACAGCCCACGTCCCGCAGCGCTTCCTTTTCTGTTTGGCTTGTTGGCTGGATCGCCCCGGGCTGGTACCACTCAGGTCTAGTCATGCTGAGGAGGTGGTTAGAAACACCGAGTTTCACTGCAGGCAAGGCCCTGCCCGGGCCGCAGTGCTGCACCGCAGCCAGCGAGCAGTGGGAACAGGTCAGCTCCATGCTGCCTCCGGTTACCTTCTTGGTGCACTGTCTAACGGTATTGATTAACTCCGAAATGACCATGTCCACGCATTTCAGGCAAGGCTCTTTAATCTTCTTCACCTGCTTTTTCACAATGGTCTCAAAGGCCATGTCGGGCGTGAAGAGACCGGTTCTAAACACCCAGGGTGGGGGGCGAGACAAGGCAGGAGGGGGAGAGGGGGCAAGGAGAACGTCACAGCATTACATACACATCTTAGAGCAGGCACCGCCATCGCTGAAACCCAGCACGCGGGGCTGAGGGGACCTCACACCCCTCGCACGAGCCCTGAACAAAGTCCTTTGAAAAGGGAGGGTGCTCAGCACCTCCCAAGATAGAGGCACTGTGGGCAGAATCATCCTCCCGCTGGACACCAGCGCCAGGCTGCCTTTTCACCTCAGCCGCCATTTTGCTGCTGGCGCCAGGCCGTCATTTCACTTCAGCCGCCATTTCACCATTGGCACCAGGCCTGAGGGCAACGAGGGGCCGACCCCCTCCACAGCGTATTTTACCTCGGAGTTGTGCAGCAGGTGAGAGGCCTTTTCTTAATGATTTGAACACTAACACATTTGATCCCCTCTCTCAAACTCAGCTAGTGACYAAGCAAAAAAAAAAAAAGTGAAAATAAATGTAGGTCAGTATCTGCCTGCATCCCAGCGTGCAGGAAGGGCACTGAGAGGCGCCAGGCTCCAGCTGCCTTCCTGGGAGCGGCGGGTCTTGAGGCTGCGCTTTCTGACCGTTAACCTCCACCGATGGGAATGCAGGTGCGTTCGCTAGCCGGCCACTGGGATTCGCTCCCACCTGCGCCATTGGGACCCTGGCACTGGGCACCCCAATGCTGCCTCAACTCTGTAGCAGTTGAGGTGCTCAGCACCAGGGGATTATTTTGAATGTTGGTTAATATGGGGGGGGAAGTGGGCAAACAAACTTTTAAAACTAAATGAAGTAGCAAGTAGGGGCTTGCATCCCTCCCTCTCTCCTTTCTTACACCAAAACACGAGGAGCAGGAAAATAACTGATCACCAAGGCAGTTTTACCTTTTGGGTTTCTGTGACTCTCACACGGAAAGAGAAAGCACAACTGACTTGGATGATTGTCCCTACTTCCAAATTTCAAGGCTGCTCGAGCTGCTGGAGGGCCTGGGAAGGCAATCCTTCCCCTCCAGCTGACCTACCGTACCTCTGCAGTCTTCAGCTCCACTCGGAAGGTCTAGAGGTATTTACAAGGCTATGCAGCCAGTGGTCTGCCTAGTGCCTGATACGTGCCTTATACCATGGATGTTCTTGATGGCATAGCTAATCTCTCGTCGCAGCTCCTTCTCATCAAACTCCATCTGCACCAAGAGAGAATTTTAATCAGAATCAGTCTGACCCTCCTATTTGCACACGCACACACACAAATAGGATATACAACAGCACGCATTGCAGAGAACGGAGCCATGCCAAGCCATGAGCACCCACTGTCATGAGACAGACGAGATACTGGCCCAAAAGTTGGATATTGAGTCCAGCCATAAGGCTTCTGTTGCCAGTGGGGACATCCTGGACAAATGTGAAAAGCTAAGGGCCTGTATTTACAGGTGCCAAGCCCCAGCAGCTCCCATGGACAACATGGTGTCTCCTTAGAGACAAAGGAATGAGACTGAATTGCTAGATTGCTTTCTAAAACAAGCTGGTTTGTCTCCTGTAATTTAGCATAAGGTCTTGGCAGCTTCTCTCCCGCCCCCCTTCTTCAATGAAGACCTTAGAAATGTATTATCCAATACAAGGCAGGCTAGAGCCTTCAATAACAAGGTCTCATCTTATTTAAATGCAAAAAGGAAACAAAAAAAATGCAGAAGATCCAAAACAGAGTGGAATGTTGTGTCTCTTGATTCTGTTCAAACAGACACTAAAAAAGTTTTCCCCTATCACGTCTTCCTATCAATTTAGTATACTTTGTTGTCCAAGAAAACTATCATTCCATAAAGATTCTCTTCAGCTGTTATGACAGTACAGGAGTTTCTATACCATTCCCACCTCAAGGCCACTGATAGAGAAAAACAGATGTATCCCGAGGTATATCCTACATCGTCTTTCCTGCTTCATGCATATGCATTAGGGCAACTTCAGGCCCAGTCTGGTGCTGATGATCAAGGAAGTACAGGTTTCAGCACCACCTGCACTATGTGCAATTCAGTCTGGAAAACAGCTCTGACACTCCGTATCTGCAAGGACATTCAGACATTGTTTTGCTATTGTCCGTGTCAAAGGAAGTTACTCTGCACATTTAATTTAGCATTTAGGGGATTTAAGCCAGACAAATGTTTTCATCTAATTAGGAGGAGAAGGTTCAAGTTCTGTCACAAGGACAAGGGCTAAGGGAAAGGTCAGCACTGTAAAAAGGCTCCAGCAAAGGAAGACAACAGGAAATGAAGAAGGTGGTGATAAAAGGAAAGACAAAATAAAAAAAAATAGTGGTCAGTTAAAGGGAAGAGAGCTGATGAAAGATGCCAAGAGAGGTAAAAAGCCAGACAGAAGAGAGAGGTAATAGACAGCAGGCAAAGAGAAAAATTGGATCTCAACAGCCAGTTATACCTTCACCAGTTCAAAGGGAAAACGCTCATGGAAGATGCGGTTAATCCTAGCTCCTCCTGACAGCTCATAGGTATCAATTTGGTCTCCAGAGCCTTCAATGCGTTTCTCAAAGTCCACAGCAAACTGCTGGACCATCCTGAAGCAAACAAAAAGAATGAAGCAGAACACAGGGCTAAGCAGTTTCTCCAGGGAGGGGCATGCAGTTGAGGTCACTTACTGAAGCAGAGCTTTGGTCTTGCGGGCAGGGTCATCAGGGCGGAAGTTCTTGTACTCCTCCACCTCCTTCTCAATGGAGAGGAGCTGGCTCTGGAGCTTATTCCGCAGCCCTGGCAGGGTGTCACGGATGTGGTTGGTCAATTGCTGCACAGGAAGAAGGTTTACGAAGATAATGAACTTGTATATGGTTACTGGGAAGAGTTTGCTACCTCAACAGAAAGATGAAAGCTCTTCAATTACTCTGTTTTCAATTCCTTTGAGTGTTCCTAATAATAAGTCTATCCCAGGACAGATATTAGTCATAAGCTGGGTGAATCCTGCCTCCCCAACTCCTGCCTATTTTACCCTCAAGTCTGTCCTTCTAGGATAGTCCACGCCTCCCATTCATACAAACTTGTCATCTCAAACCCAGGATTAAACTCTACTTACAATCATCAGCCTCTGCCACTTACACCAGGGTAAAGGCTATTCTGTCCACAAGTTAGCACACCACTGACACCCATCTCTGCAGCTTCACTGCAGCACACTGGAGGGTAGTGGTTAAGCCCATTGTCACCAGTAAGAGTGACAAGGCAAGGTGGAAGGAGTCAAAGCTACTGGTAAGGCTCTAAAAAGAAGGCTTCCACAGAGCACAGCTATGGAACACTCCAAATGTTACTAAGAGGGCAGGAACAAAAACAGAATGCTTCTTCTCCATTTAAGGGAGTATTTCAAGGGAGCAGAGAGGAAAGCAACAATAAGTTGCTATTGCATGAGACAGGAGATAAAACAGCCTTAATAGAAGAGAAAAATGACTACTACCAGTATCAATTTTATTTCACATGTAAAAAACAATCTTTGCAGCTTACCATTTGGCACAGAACCCACTAGAGGTTTAGAAGGGAATTTTTTAAGCAAACCAGAAAAATCTTGCATTCTGTTAGTGTAAATGCAGATGAACTTTATGAACTGACTATTAATTTTGCACCAGTGCCACTGAGAGAATAAAGCAGTGCTTTGCCTTTAGAGTGTAAGCTCAATTATTGACCTTAATGTGTTTCACTATATCAGTGTTATCCCAGTCAGGCACATTTCATAAGACCTGGCACTGGAACTCTTTTTATGATGCAGAGAAGGAAAAAAAAAAAAGAGTCAACCAATCCTCACAAGGCTCACTGGCAAAACAGGGATTGAGAGAGCCCTCTTTCCAGAGGACTGTAAATATTTATCAGCTTGTTGACCAAAAATTGCAGGATTTTCAGTATTTTTCCATCTCAGAGAAGCCCTGATGACCAGGCTAGCCACAGTTTTGTGACACAGTAGGTGGCAGTTCCCAACTGGTGATAGTACCTGGTTCAATACTTTCTGCAGGTAGGGGGTTCCCATGCGATCAGCCATGTGTCTGTAGGCTGGGTGGGAGAGAAAAAATTTTCTCTCTGCAGCCAGAGCAGCCTGAATGTCCTTCTTGCCATCAATGTCCTTCTGACTTCTGTTGACTACACCAATGTAACCTGGAAGAGAGGGGGTTAGAGATCAGATGGCTGCAAGGATGAGAACATAAAGGGGAGTCCGAGCTTGAGGAGAAAGTTAGATAGCAACACAGTAAGAGGGAGACTCCAAAGGCAGATAATTATTAGGAAACAATTAGAAGAGTTTAAAACTAGAATTTCCTCTGAAAAACCAAGGTTTGGTACTTAGTATGCAGAATAAGAATATGACTATGTAACTGAGAATTATTTTATGTATTACTTTGTTTCCCAAAGAAGTGAGGAAAGAATGTAAAGATTATCAAAGAATAAGGCTATGCTTCTGCTAGGACTCCATATCAAGATTCAAATATCTGAAGAGTTCCCATTAACAGTGTGACTCACCCCTTTCCCCCAACTTTTCTTGATTTTGGCTTGGAACAGAGATGGCTTAACCACAAGTTATAGCAGAAGTTCTAGTAACATCAAAAGAAGGGGGTGAAGCCAGGGTTCTTTACACAGGGAGGATGGAGACAGGAGATCATGAGCAAAGCAAGAGAAACCATACCTCTACGAAGAGGAAGCAATTTATTTTCTAATACATCTCGTGCATCAGTTCCTTCATCCATAAGATCCAGTTTAGTGATGACTCCAATAGTGCGTTGCCCTATTGAAAAACCCACAAGCATACTTGATCAAGCAACAAATAGCTCCTGTAAGTTCTCTGAACAGAGAAAATATTACACATTGCCCAACTTGGCTACTCATGGGCTCTTGGACTCAAACATGTGAGATTCCCACCATGCCCAAGAGGCCATGAAACCAAACCAAATAATGGAGGTCAGTTCTCAGTTACACCCTCCTGAAATGCCCGTATGCTATGCCACAGAAGAGAGGGAGTTTAGTGTAAAGTTTCCTGCTTACTTATTACATTCACCAGGCAGACTGTGGATGGGTGAAGTGAACAAAGGGAAGTCTTCTACCCCTTCGGGAATGGGGCAGGGGCAAAGGAAGAGATTACCAAAAAAAAAAAAAAAAAAAAGCCATTTACAGCTTTCTGG
>NW_020447863.1:503340-532392 GCF_003343035.1 Apteryx rowi | reverse complement strand
GAAGGAAAGAACCACCATTCAAACAAAAATAGTTTAAAAAAAAGTATAAAAAGTATTATGGCAGGCCTTGCTGACACTCACAACCACCCAGAAGATTGTGCGCTGGGGAACATACAACCCCAGACAGGAGATGGAAGCCCACAGCTACTGGGATAGTCATAACCAAAAGATAAAGGGAGAATCAGGCCTCTGACAATGAGGCAATGTCATGCTAAAATATTATTATTTAATAATTAGCAATATCATGCTAAAATAAGAGACAGATTTACCTTGAGGATCCACCTCCTTTGCAATCTTCAGAGCATCAGAGTTGGCCAGATCAGAGTTGGCTGGGGATACCGCCAGGATGAGGCAGTTCTCTTTGGTGACAAACTGCATGAGCATATCTCGGATCTGGAACTCAATGTCAGGGGGCTGGTCCCCCACCGGGACTTTTGTCATACCTGGTAGGTCCACCAAGGTCAGGTTCAGGACTAGGCATAGGAAACAACAGGAGAAAACACAAGTGAGAGTTGAGGTAGGACTGTTCAGGTCTAAGGAATACCTGTAGCTGTAATGTCTCCAACACACAATAGGCATGACAGCTGCACACACAACTCAGAAGCAGAGTTTTCTAGTTCTTTTTTGTTACTGCTTAGTAACAACTAGTTCAGTCTGGAGACTAGAAGTGGAACCCAGAAGGCAGAACATGGATATCAGAATTCCAAAGGACAGAGTCTAGAGCAAGCAGTCTTAAGATCTCCTGTTTGACTTGCTGCAAGACTCTGAAAGGTCATAGTTCTCCACATGTCCATTCTCTTATCTGTAAAATGAGGTTAGTAACATCCCACAAGGCTGTTGCAAATCTGGGAGGTAATGATAAAGGACAGCAGATACAAGAGGGGCTCTGGGGACTATCAACACTTTTTTTTGACAGCGTTTATACTGAATGAACACCAAGATTGACTCAGCTGGTGAGCAGCATCATACCTGCAGCCTGAGTCCTACAGCACAATTGTCCAGAGTTGCTACAATTTTCTTATCTCTTGTCATTCCCTTTAAATCACTTGTTCTCAGACTGATCAGGGGAACTCTGTGTCCTCAAAGTCCTTCCTTATATGCTACACTGAAGGAAAAGAGATGATCATAACTCTTGTCACCCCACAGCATAGATTGGGGGAATCAAGAGAGTTGGTTCCACTCATTACGGACTACTCCCAGGATTAACGGGCTCAATCACACACCCCTTATTCAAGCAGTGGTCCTGTCAAAGTCAGCTGGGCCTTCTCCTGAAGGACTATAACATGCAGCCCTATAATTGTTTAATTATCTTATTGAGAAAAAGTCATGCACAAGTCCTACCCAGCCAACTGCTGATGTAGCACCAAGCTGCTGCTTTACAAATGACACCCAAGCAGCTGTTCACATTTAAAAAGCTGACAAATCTGGGACCATTGTTAGAGCAGAATTCTTCCACTGAAAATCAATGGCATATGATGTGGGCACTATCCAGAGAGAACTAAGCAAAGAATATTGCTTACTTCCACGCCAACAGAAGATGAACGCTCTTGAAGAAAGCCACCCTTCTCCCTTTTCCATAGACATTTTTGTTGCATTTCTTGTACCCAGTAAAGCAGTATCAAAAAGTGAGGGGAGACAGCAGCTCTTTACAGCAAAGCGCATGTTGATTGAACAGAGCTGTCCTTTGAGGAGCAAGTTGTTTCTGAAGATAGTTGTTCCAGGGAGAGGTCATTTGCTGGCAGTCATATACTTCAACTGGAGAAAGTCAAAAGACTAGAACGTAGCAGACAAAACCCTTCCAGAAGCATGGCAAAGGCTGGCAGTTTGGTACAGCATGGCCCAGGCACACAGAGATTAGTGTGTGTGTGTGTGKGGGGGAAATCCAAACACTCCCCATTTCATCTCTTCTTTCCATCTTTGCTTCATAACAAAGCAACAACCTGCCTCACCTACCTCCTGACTTCAGATGCTGCATAAGGACTCACCATGGGGAGAGTAGACTCGGAGATTGATGGGCACAGGAGAAATCCCTTTGTTGGAGCCAGTAACACGGTCTGTTTCAGCCTCAATCTCCAAACGGACCTCTTCAAAATCAGTAAATTTCTTTCCTTTGCAGTGTAGGAACTCCCCATATTCTAATTAAACAGAAGCAAAGAGTCAGAAACAGTCATTGGAGTCAATAGAGTAACATTCAATTTTTTAAATGAAAATGTAATGTACTGGAGTAAAAACAAAACAAAACAATAGAACGGTTGAAGGGATAAGGTCTGGCAAAGGCCTCAGCCACTAGAGCCTGACAGGCTTGCAAAAGAAGTAACTGCAATCATGCTACCTGATCAACAGCTGAGAGAGCCTAAAGTGAGCCCAAGAGCTTCCCAGTCCAGCTCTTACCCCAGCAGAGGTGGCATCCTCACTTTTCCTCATTCAGTTAATAATCCAAGCCTTCCTCTATTGGAACTAAGCAAGCTTAGCATGCACCTGCCTGCAGGGATGACTGCCACAACTGCAGTGGAAGTTACCTTGGTACTTAGGAGAGCTTGGGCTAGCTCTGTATTAAAGTGCTAGGGGTAAATAATAGTCTCATGCAATGAGAAGAGACCCACAGAGAGGGAGAGCAAAGAAAACTTCTGACAAGGCAGCTGCTTTTAGTCCTTGAATAGGCTAACCAATCCAAGAACTCTGTTTCAATCCAAAAAGCCCTATTTCAAATTGCCTCACTATTCGAGATAAGAGGACTGCTGTGAAAAGGCCAAGTTCACCTGGCAAGAGAGGAAGAGCACCCTGAAACATTCCCTCACCAGCTTCCTGGATGAGACCTGTAACTAGGGGAAGACTAATGAAAAATACCTCTGCAAGAAAGTAGCAACAACAGTGAACTGCTCAAAAGATCAGCCACAGAACTCTACTAGAGTCTCTCCTCTCCAGACCCCAGTGTTCTTACACTGGGTTTTCAGTGCACTAAACTCATCTCAGTCCCTTATTTCAGGGGATAATCAGCAGGGTCCTCCTAGCCTTTTCGGTCTTATCCACTCATAAAAGTCACAGCTGTAGACATAAAAGAAAATCATGACAAGTGTATGCATGAAACCCTGCCTAATAAATTCAAACAAAATGACTGAGAAGCATTTTGCATCCGAATATTTAATCCATCAGATATTAAACAAGCAGAACTAAAAACCAGCTGCAGGTCATTTTTAGCAAGGAAAGTTCTCATTTGCTTTTTCACACTGAGCAGTGCCACTGATCAAATAATCTTTCTGGACTAAGACAGCAATCCAGCTGGACACACAGGGGAGGCAGCTCACATACCTGTGCTGGAGTTCACCAGCTGCAGGACCAGCGGGCGTCTGGTTACGATACCAGATCCACGTGGCAGAAAGTCCCTGAAATGAAATAAGAAGGTTCAGATGACTGAGTGATTATTTCCTTCCTTTTCCGTGGCTTTTCTGCTTTTATAAGCATTCATGGATTCTAACAGGGCATCTCAGCCATGGGTGTGATAGAGTTTAAGGCACTTAAAGGAGGATGAGGAACTGTAGTTTTGAGGAGGCCGATACCCTCAGCACATCTCCTCTAATCTCATCTCTGACAGGTATAGCTCCCTCAGCTGAAGTTCCAGACTAAAGAGCCCTTTTAATCCAGGTATCTGTATTTTGGAGAAATTAATCTAGGTTTCATCAGAAAGAGAAAGGAGAAGTTGAAGAAGCAGAGGCTGAAAATTAACAACATGCCTCCTTTTGACAAAACACAACTACCCGAGCTATGACAAAAAGCAACACACAACCACACACAACTCACACCCTGTGCTTTTGGGGTTGAGAGGATACTGCATTGTCCCAGTGTGCAAACAGCACATAATCCATCTGAAACAGAATAAAGAGCAGCCAAAGGCTTGCCTCCACCCAGGACTTCTCCTGGCTCCCTGATCGAAACAACTCCTGCCAAGGCAAAAGCAGCAGCAGTTTCTTCCCAAATTCCACGAGAACCCTGAAGTTTTCTGTACTCCAAGTAATTTCAAAGGAAGGAAGCCTCTCTCTATCCTTTTTCCTAATGCTGACTTAGCAGCCACAGCCCACAAGCTCTCCTTTGCTTTTTTCAATCCAAATGCTTCTTTAAGCAAAGCTAGGCATGCTCATTGCATCTGCTGATGGCCTTGCTAGTTTGTGGCCTGGTTTTCAAGTGCTCAGCTGTTCATGCGGCTCTTCAAGAGCCATGGAGCATTTCTGAAAACATGATCAATTTGCTTTCTTGCCCAGTGGGAGAAGCATCCCTTGAAAATTTGGTGCCTACAGCATGGATTTGTTTTTTTTTTTTTTTTTTAAACAAAGTCCTGCCTACACTGCTTGGATTCTAGCACGCAATCCTTCCTCCCTTGGTAGCAGGGACAGTGAATAATTTTGCTAATATCAGCAGATTCCAACTGTTCTGGTGAAAGGGAAATCCAGGCCCCTCAGTTTTGAGTGTTATTTTCTTGCTCTTGTCCTGAATGAACTTATACTTAACAAAGTGAAGATGAGAAATAAGCTTTTGTTTTAACATATCAGAAAAGGACTTGAGAAGTTTGATTTCAGCTCCTGGTTTGGCCACTGATTTCCAATGCAAATTCTTCTATTTCTCTGTACCTTCCTTTCCTCCACTATAAAAATAATTCTCCATCTGTGGGTTGTCAGAATAACTCAGTAATATGAAAAGGTGCAGAGCAACAGTTCTGCACCTCAAGTACAGGGAGGGCAAGGAGGCACCCTACAATATCTCTTCGCACCTCAAAAACATCTGCTGTCAGTTACTGTAAGTCTGGAGTAATGTAACCTCTGGTGCAAACCTACACCAGCTAAAATAAGAGTGTAACCCCTTCTCATTATTTCAAGCTTTTCAGAAGGACAAAGAGTTAACTGGGGTTTGTCTTTCATTTGTTTTTCAAATAATACAGCTCTAGTTTTTTCCATTCCGGCAGGATTAATCCTGGAATCTTTGAGGCATTGCATCATTCTAGCAGCTTTCTGCTGTCTCAGCTTTATTCCTATAGATGTCCGTGGTCAATATGCAAAATAAAGTCCTACTCTAGCATTAGGTTTTAGCATAAGTAATTACAAATATGGAGTTGCACTGACTTACTTTGAATTGATTATACCTGAGCAAGAGGTATCCCATTACTACAGATTCCTTTTTTAGCACAGAGACAGTACTTAAGCTGCTGAACTCCAACTTGCAGTATCAGATCCTACTTTACTGCAGGAAAAGCAGCCACTTGCATTTACATGAAGGAGTTCTCTAGGAATCAAGTTTCTCCTCATGTTGATCTCCAGCTTTTCCTGAAGCTTTCTGCTTTGGCCAGAACTGACTTCTCTGTTGTGCTTGTCACAGCTACAAAAGAAAAATTCAGGGAAAGGCGGATGGAAAACCTGTGTGGCATCTGGATTCTGGCATTATAGAAGACTGATCCAATTCATCATGTAAACTGAGCAACTTCTGGGCTATTCCAAGAAAAAAAATACTAAGTCCTCACACAAAACAGAAAAGCTAAAAAGATAGTCTAATTCAAGATATACTTTTTTCAGTAGTCTTCCTCTGAACACAGTGGGCCAGATACCATTTGAGTAATTCTACTGATTTCATTCAAGATACAAGAAGGATCATTTGCGCCTCCACTTTCTGTTCTTCTGTTATCAACTCTAGCAACTCCACCCTTTGAAATATTAAGTAGTATGTTACTTTACCGTGAGTTGAAAGAACATGTTTATCATGTTATTAACTCAGTATTTTGACCTTTTAGAGTTTTGCATTACAGAATCACACGTTGTTTAAGTTTAACTTCAACAAACTTTACATAATGATATTACTAAAGAAGTATTTTCTCAGTTCCTCATGATGTAAAATTAGACACTTCCTAGTCTTGAGAATCTAGGGCTTGTCTACATGGAGACATTTACCAGCAAAATTAAACCACTATAGTTATACTGATGTTAAAATAAGTCAGTGGGAGTATGCACACCGGGAGTTACTCTGGCAGAACTTCAGGGATAAAGCTACACTATCATTATTCTTCTGTTAAGTCTCCCTTCGTAGGGAGGCTGAAGGTTCATTATCCAAATCCGTAACTAGTCACCTAAATCAGCAGTTTTAGTGCTGTTTTATTTCCAAGTGAAGATATGTGCAATTTGATCCCTAATAACAAGAAATTAATGTGTATTCTTATCCATAAGCTATTGGGAGGCGCATGCAGTTCAACCTGCAAGTTTTTTCCATACTTGACTATCAGAGGTATAGGAGTAACACTGACAAGAGCGTTATAAAACTGATGCACTATCTCCCCATTGCATCCACATTATTTCCTGTTCTTTCATTCATCTCCTTTCTCTCTACAATCTGTTGGACAGACTCTGTCTTCTTCCTCCTGCTCAGGCTAAGCCTTTCAAATGATAGGCACTAAAAAGTAAAGATTAGTAAGTGCTGCGACAAGCTGGCTGGGTGTCAGGGAGAATGCAGTGTAAAGGAACCTTGCCTGCCCTCTTCAAGTAGGCAGAATAAATTGCTTCTGCCAACAAGCTGCAATGACAGAGCCCGTGTGGCATGGACAACACACCCAGTCCAAGTTTTGAGTCCGCTTAGCGGCCAGGGAAGAAAACATGTACATTAACACATATTTGTGCTCCTTTTTCTGGAGAACACAAGTGATGAAGTTAAATCAGAAACAGGGAATCAATACAATTACACTCCAGATGAGTTGGGCAGACAAGAGCAGAAGGGTTAGATAAACTGGCTTATTCAATTCCAGCATCATTTGGGGGGGGGGGGGGAGAGCAGCAGATATAGCATGTGTCTTCAGAGATAACGGGCTGTAAGGCTCCGAGCACTGGAATGACAAGGGCAGCAGGCGTTCCACCTGTACAACAAGGCAGCCTCTAGCATGAGGTCAAAAAGTAGCCTCATTGCATGCATCACTAAAGTGTGGTGCCTGAAATAGGATATTCAGGTAGGTTAAGATCATCAGCCTCCTGTTTTTTCCTCATCCGCTTTGCGCCATGAGAACTAAAAATTACTTTTGTTGTTGTTTAGTTTATGACGTGCTCAAGTGGCAACACAACCCTTGATTTCAAAGCTTTTAAGCAGGAATAGCACCCTATGCTACTTTTTCCAGCTAGGTTTCAACCAGAGTATAAAGGAGATAAAGTTGCAACTAGACAGAGCTATATTCATGCAATAGAGATACTTACTTTGTTTATATCTTTGGCTTACCATCTACGCAAAAGTCCCCATCAGGATTTTGAAGTATCAGTTCTAGTAATGCCTCTCCAAGCATTTTATCAAAGTTGGAAAACGAGACTCAGATCAACTACATTCTCTGAACTGACAGCCAGGGGAAGACATACTTGTTCATATTCCACACTCTCCAAGATCTCTTATTAACTGCTATCAGAGAAAGGATACTGAGCTAAGAAAATTCTTGGTCTGAAGAGGGATAGCTCTCCTCTTCTAAGCCAAGGACGAAAGCTAAGGGAGACAAGTCTTGACAGGTCACAAGCGGAAAAGTTTCAGGCAGAGAAATGACCTGAAAAACACCCATTGTTATGTCTTGCGTTGTTCACTTTTGAAGTGCTTACACRTGTTCTCAACTAGCATCACAGCAACCTCAGGGCAAACCCAATCACATGATGCCTTCCAGTCTTATTTCTATTTTAGTATGCATAGCTGCATTAAAATACAGATTTGGGCTGAAAGCTTGCATTAGTAATGCAATAGCCAAAAGATGTTTGAGGGACAGAAAACAGAATCTAGCTGTTACTGTAAAGCAACACTCAAATGAAATCCAAACATGTCAACATACTAAAACCTATTAAGGCAATCTTGATGTCTTGCAACAATACATTTATGATCAGGGCATTGGCAAGGAGATATCTCCCACAAGTTCCTAAAAATAAATGAAGTTAAACACCCTATACTAAAATCCTTCACGTATTAGGTACCTTGGGATCCTACAGAATAAAAAAGTGGTATTAATGATGGAACAAGCAGATGTTTGCTCTATAAACAAATTTCAGACCTCATTAGGTAACCCGTGTGGTACAGAGGATTAGAAGTTAAAGGTCACATAGACCAAAGTTGTTTCCTTTGGACCAGCTGTAAAACACAGGGGATGCGTTGAATGCTACAAGCAGTTTGTCCTAATGTTGTACGGAAAGGGAAGAGAAATTTTATTAAAGGCAGACAAAAAAAGGCAGGAAATACACCCACATAAGCAGCCTAGGACTTCCTGAAAAGATGTGCATCAAAACTGTCATAAAGTTGCTTGTGTTTATTCACTGTTACTACATTGAGGAAAACAAGACTGCCTCCATTAAAAGCAGAAACTTGCCTGAGCTGGTTTCCTGTAGCAGGATCACATTTGTTCCTAAAGAACACACACAATTTGCTAGTCAAAAAAAATACTGGTTTACTCCTTTGGTCAAAGAAATAATCTCAATCTGATGGTTTCTTGTTAAACAAGAGATATTAGCCCTTTGGAGGAGGAACTAGTCTTCCAGCATCACAGCGATCATTAAGATGATCATCATGGGCATATTGTGCCCGGTTCACCTGCTTTGTTAGGATTAACAGTCTCAAACCTGATAAACACAAGAGAAATAAGGGATTGCATGAGCAAGTCTGTCCCTTCCTGCTTTGCTATAAGGGAATCCGATCACTGTTCTGGTTTTGCGCTTTAAAGCTTAGAGATTCCCCATAACAGCAGCATTTAATCCCAGCAGTACAACATTTGCAGCTCACCTGCCTATGCTTTTGTCGCCATGCCATTCTGTTGATACAGCCCCCTCTTCTCAGCAGTGGGGGAAGATAATAGATGCTAATGGCATCCCTGCATATCAGCTCCAACAGCAGCTGCTTCTCAACAGATGATCTTCCACTGCAAATCTGACCATTGTGCCTTCACTTTCCATCACATTCAAGCAGAAGAGCACCTCTTTCTGGTATCCTCCTTCATGTTGCACATAGAAACCTGCCTGCTTGTAGCAGCTCATCGTTTTAATAATAGCATAAAGGTCCCTTGAGGTTTGTGGAAAGATCAGTATGCAGTACTGACCAAGAAGTTTCATTTTGCTTATAAACATACCCCTGAGAGGAGACTGCATTAATGCAGACCTTCAGGGACAGACCAAGAGAAAGATGCAGCAGGAAAAACTTTCTTATTGCTCATACATTCTAGAGGCTTTAATATGGCCAGGACAAGGCTTTTTGCAATCCATTATGTGGCAGCGCAAACACATTTCTGAGCCCAGCTCTCAGACCAGGAAGAATTCAATTCCAAAACAGGAAGACATGCACAAAACATGCACACAGGCAGACCCAAGAAAATTTGTCAGCTCACAGGATGGGCAGCTAGGACTCCTAAACTTAATATTAACATTAATACTAATTTTGTCAGGGTTTTATTGAGCCTTCTGAACAAATTACTTTGCACCATGGAATTAAAATACATTTGTAGCTCTACATCCACTGATAACCTCTATTACTGAAAGAACTTTGAGTCAGCACATCTCTGTGCAAGACTAGTTTTAGCAAGGAAAAATTAAGTGACTTGACTGAAATTACAACAGGACTTGGGACAGCCAGCAGCAGAAGCAGGCCCATGCTTCTGCTCTTTGTTCTAACTGAAACACAGACCAAATGCTTCCACTAACACTTACCTTCCTTCCCTCCAGGGAAGCTGGAAGGCTTGCAAAGCTGCCTATAGTGGGCTTTGAAATATGACTCAAGTCCTGGTCTAGATATAACCAATCCAGCATCCTTGCAGTTCAGTGTTTGTCAGTCTTTTGAGATTCTTGGACTGAATGCACTAGAGAAGGTAAAGCCTCAATTAAAAAGCCAAAGCAGCAGCTTATGAAGACATAAAAGGAACTCCAAAGAACAGAAGAGAGAACACCACCATCTGATCATTTTATTTCCATTTGATTTCTTATTAACTATTTGCACACAAATAGGGTATTAAGGGATGCAATTAACCCCCAGTTTGGACTGTATTAGTTTCAGGAGATTGAGATTCACACAGCATCTAGAATTTTTTCCACACAGTTGTTTCTGGTTTTTAAACCTAGTATTTATTTTTTGCATTCTGGTGGAGCCCAGGGACAGCAATTGGATCAGAACTTCATTCCACAAAGCACTATGCCAATACACAGCAACAAATACAGTTCCTGCTCCTACAGACTTTTCAGTCTACTTACACAATTCAGACATGCTCCTGTTTTTAAGGTCAGAACTACTTTTGCTTCATCTGTCAAGTCTTATAGTTAATCATCCATCATTCACACAGATCAGCAAGAGTTCCCCATTTTAACTCACTGTGCGGCACCATGCATTACAAGAATCTCAATACAATCTAGGGGAATCATCAGGGAAGTCATGGGTCAAAGACACTAATTGTACTGAATGGCAACATTTACATCTGCTTGATATAGGCTGCATTTTTATCAACAGCTTACACATCTCAAATGCACTTCATCTCACAGCACAACAGCTAYGTTTTCAAACATATTCTTACTCCAGCATGTCTTTCTAAAATGGATCTTTAAAACACAGGCTGATTCCTATAAGACGCATATCAGCCACAGAATATCTATAAGGCACAAGACATTTAATACAAATGTTATTGACTGCTAAAAACAAGCACCTCAGAAATGGTAGGTTTTCCATTTCTTGAAGACTAACTCAAGCCTGGCTCTCCTTCATAACAGGCATTTTTAGTTCTCCCAGATGGTACAGAAATGCAGAACAGCATGCTCCCTCGAGAACATTTACCTGGTCTCTGATCCTTCAAACTGTATGCAAGTACCTTCATAAGAAACTCACTCACATGTGGTGCAAGAGTAAGGACAAGTTTGTTTTTCCCTCTGCCACCTAACAGGCTAGTAAGAGAGTTGCATTACAGACCGACTTTTCTCTCCTTTCCTGTTGACTGTGTGGCCCCTAGGAGCTCTTATTTCCCCTGAAAAGGAGTACWATWCAAAAAAAAAAAAAAAAAAAAAGAAGAAGAAAACACAAACAGCAAGAATTTAAGAACAGGTGCATTATGAACAAAAGCACTCAACCTGTTGTTCTAATACTTTTTTTCCCTCTACCTTTAGCTTTCATCCTCCTTTCATGCTGCATCATGTGAACTTGGGCACCAGTCCTACAGAATCGTAAAGCACATGTAAGTCTCATTCCTAAGTAGCCATGTTCTTTCCATGAAGGACAGCACTTTTAGACTCAGAAGTTTAAGTCAGGGGATATGTATTATTTATCTGTACATCTCTAGACCACAGTGAGTTTAGCCTTGACCCAGGGTGAAAGAAAGAGCAAATTCATAACCACTTGGTATAAGTTCGTTAGAGTGTAATATGGTACTGGTCACACAATGAATACAATAGATCTTTATTTCTATATGCAAGTACTCCATATTCTATCATACTGGCAATGTTATTGCATACAATGATTCATTATTTAAGAATACAATTGTGAAAAATAAAGACAGGCAATAGTTCATGAGTATAATATACACATGTTAGCAGAAACAAAAACAAAACAGAAGGAGGCCTCCCACTGCCTTGCACCTTGAGTTGCTATTTAGAGCGCTGCAAAGAGAGGTTAACACTATTGTGCTGACTTGGAGCACTTACAATGGCTGTGCAGAGCGATCCTGGCACCCAAACAGTATCTCCAACACCTAGACATTCCTCCCCAATACAGCTCTCCAGATCAGTAGCCAAGAAGGGCCAAGCAGACTTCTCTGAGTTTGCCTTACATCAGATGAGTTCCCAGAGACTGTCAGACCAGCTTCACAGGTGCTCTCCCAGCACTGCAAAGCACTAGTGCGAGTACAAGCTGAACCCATTCAGAGCATACTAAAGATTTACACACAAGAGCCAGGAGGGATGTATAATGAACTAGAAAGAAGCTCCCTAAGTTTGCAGCTTCTTGTAGTCCCCTATCTGCATCAAGTCCTTCTATTCCTTTGCACAGTCTTGCAGTTGATACCAGCACAAGTCCCTGCAAACATGAGGGGCATTTTGTTTGAGATGCCTCTATTAAGATTTTATGCACAGACCGAGGCACTGTGGTCTTCAAACGTGGAAAAAAAAAAAAAGTCAACTGTGCTAATTCACTGTACCAAAAAAAAATAAATAAATAAACGAAGAAATAGAACCTGTTATCTACCACACACACATTCTGCTCCAGAACTGACCTTATGATATTCGCTGCAAGAATCACCTTTCCCCATTTTGTTGTTGTTCCCCTTCTACAATTGAACAGGATGTGTGATATTTTGGAGCTCTACTGCATCTTTTTCCCATGCTATGCTCACTTTATTCAAAATGAGAAGAAGTAGCATGTTGAGAGTTATACATGAAGTAAATAAAATCGCATGAGCAAGCTATATCTACTGCAAAAGGCAATAGGAAACACAACAAAACACACCCCACGTCACATGCTTTGTGCCAAGAAGACAGGAAACCTTACACCTTGCAGACTTCCCTCTCCAAGAGGATCCAGCTCCGTGGAAAGCTGGATTGGTGGCTGTTTAAAAGCCTACGCAGAACAAATTCAGCGAGTGCAACCCAGGTCCTAGTGAACAAGCATAATGGTGGGTTTTGTCCCACTGATATGTGGGAACAAATGACTTGCACAGACAGCCTCCACGAAGAGCCAACAGCTGAATGAGCTTCCATCTCAACCACACGTTGAGATGGGTTGTCTTCTCAGCATGGGACACAGCAAAATTGCCTGGCCACTGATCTAGATCTATAGAGGTGACATAATCCAACCTATCCTTCTATCCCCTTCTTGGGCGAAGATGTTTTTGGTCAAGCATAGATCTTTTTTCCTATGGAACAGGAGAAAGCCTCTGTCACTGAAAGGCATTGCGATATTTATTTTATGTGCTCTTGTAGGTCTCCGGGAGGACCCACATGCTCTCAACATCGAAAATGTTAATCAAAAGCGAGGGCCCCACTCGGAGCATATTTGTTGAGGTAAGGGCGGGCTGAAGGGGCTCAGACAACCAAGCAGGGGATGGGCCCAGTGTTCTCTCAGGTCACCAGTGTTTTAGTTGCAGTGGCTGGGTTCAGACCGCAGCACCTTTATAAGCAATGCTACTAAAGTGAAAAGAAAGTGCATAGCAATTTTTGCATGAACATTTGCTTAGAAACAGCTCTTCTCTCCCTTGCCCTACCCCTCCCACCAAATCTCTTCCAGAGCGTACTAAATTTTGCTTCTCTGGCTTATYTCTGACTGCACACACTAGCTCCCAAGAGTCATTACAGTCATTTCCTCTCTCATTCATTCTATTCACATCTCCTCTCTTTGCAACTCACTCAGCCCCTTTCCTGCACATGTCTCTATGCAGGTCTCTGGAACCAGTGGGATAAGATAAAAAGGTTTTTTTTATTATTTACTGTTTACTTTGATTTGAATCCTTAGGGTTGATTTCTTTTTCACACTCCACTAGCTTCAGGGTAAGTCAAAATCTGGACAAGAACTGCATGCATTGTGCCAAGTCATAGCTAAACTGGAGACTGTGCGCAAGTTAAGCTGATTCAGAATTACAGAGCTTCATGCCCGTACTGCCTTCACAGTGCAAAGGATATCCAAGAAAGTCAGGAGCATTCTTGCAACTTAGGGTATTCTGCTTTCTTCTGATGGCCTGTGGGCCTGCCAGCCTGCACCAGAGTGAACTGACACAGCTGAGAGTTTACCCTGAGGATTTCTGCTGCTGTATGCCTAAAGCAATTTCAGGGAAGCCAGCATTACCCTAGCTTTATGCTGGTATACCTTACAGCAGGATCTGGCTTGACTTTTCAAGGTGTACTATATATTTTTAGATAACCTGAAAGGAAGGAGAGATGTTGCCATATTCTTGATACACCCCTGCACTGAACTCAAAAACAAGAGTTACTGCATTCAATCAGCTTGCTGGCTGTGTTACAAAGCGTACAGCAAGGACTTCTGATACAGAGCTGCACTTCATCCTCAACTCAATCTACACAACCTGCACTAAAGTCTCTATGCACAGTGCAGGGGGACAGAAGCAGAGCAAATGGAATTTCTCTCCCTTTGAGAAGGTGACATAGCTCCTGTACCATAATCATAGGAGGGGAGGAAGAGAATAGGCAAGGGAGCCTCTAGCTACCGTTTTTTTCCTTCTTGCTAATTGTATAGAGAAAAAGTGAAACAATTAAAAGAAAAAAAGAGAGGAAATCAGTGGTTAATTGCAATAAAAGCATGCTATTGTGGCTGCTCATGGACCTACTAATGGCCCTAGAAAAGCCACGTGACTTTTGCGGTGAAAATACAAAACAACAAAGAAAAAAAAAGCAGTGATCACATATGAGGAGTGTAAAATCCTCAGAGCCTTGAAAAATAAACATTTCCTATTAAAATAGGCTTCTGAGCACTCCCCTGATGAGCAGGTCTAGGTTTGGAGTCACTGCCCACCTCCCTACATCAAGGGAGGAAGCTCAAACACCGGCACTACCACTTTACCAGCTTTCCATGGTCTGCTTTCCTCCCAGCTAAAAATCTAAGCTTTCCCTTTCAGAATCATCACTGTGGCCTAGATGGGCAAGTGCCCTTAGGAGATGAGAAAGTCTGTGGCATACAAAAGGTCTAAGCCAGCCCCTTCTAAGGATCAGCACTAGAATCTCATACAAGGGCACAGGACCCATTTAGAGAGACTCAGTACTGCAGACCAGTATGAATATAAGATTTTTAGTAAGTATTGTTTTCATTCAAACCTGAAAGATGTTTGTAGTCTTGCTTTGATTCCTTCTCCGGTATTGTGAGATTAGCTTTCATTTTAGCAAAAAGGTTTTAAGATCATCACCTAGTCATAGGACATCAGGTGTTGGAGCTTTCTGAAAAAGAGTACACCACGTATCACAAGATATGCATTAATCTCAGACAGGCTTCAAGTTTTGCTTGTTGCTGAAAGATCTCAGCTTCCCCCAGTCCCTGCAGGCACCACAGATAGCACCAAGCTCTTGCCTAGAAGACCACGTGCTGAAGTGTGAGCACAGGTCATTACTCTGGCCATCATCTCTGAAGATCTGGGCAGGATATACAGGCATAGCTGCCTGTAATGTCATTCCCCCTCCTTTCTGGTCAATAGCAACCAAGGTTAATTCTTTGCTTCTAAGTGCCATGGAGGGCTTGTGACCCTGGGAATCCTGGCACACAACCACGGTGCCTTGTGTTATCCCTGCTGAGGAAGGCTGCAAAGGGAACAGATTGGATCCACATGCTCCTCTCCTAGTTGTGTGATCACTGACTAGATAGATAATCCCTTCATGGGCGGCTGCTCTACGATTGCAGTACAGCAACCAATCCAATCCGAGAGCCAGAACCAGGCCCAGGGGGATAATTCCCCTCCTACTACCCTACAGCATGGTGAAGTCTACTTGTTTCCATAGAAACAAATCAGTTTGATGTCCACACAGTCCCTGCATCCCTCACTGCCATATCTCAGCCTCAAGCTGCTGAGGCTAAGAGATTTAAGCAAATGTCTACAGGTTTAGGTCAAGAGATCGCAGGAGAAACAGGAGGAATTCCAGGCACATTAAACTCACCGTCTCGCCTGAGATGCCACTTATTTCAGCTGATGTCTGCTGTGAGAGAATTAACCAGGAACATACTTTCCCTCCTCCATTTTGAGGATTGACTTATCTGCCAGATCTCCCCTGCAGATGGGTTAGTCCTGAATACACAAGGACATAAAACACAGATGGGAAAGGCATACAGGACGCTCCACCACCTCAAATGCACCTGTGAGCCAATTTCCTCTTTGTATTTTTGCAGATAACAACTGTAAAGGGATTTTCTTGTTTGAAGCTCTGCATTTTACTGAGGAAGATTATTTAGAGAGTGGTGCAGCCTACAGTGCAATGCCTGGTCTCAAAAAGTCACTGCCCATTATAGTAAATGCCGCATTGACTCTAGGCTGCAGCACTGGCGAAGGCAAGAGTCTTGACACTATAAAATGCAGCACTGCCGCCGTGCAGCTTCCTCTGGGATCTTTGGAGGAATAGAAAGCAAAGTCCTGATCTGGCTTACTGCCTTGGGATATTCAAGGCAAAGAAAAACAGAGCACTGATTCTACATGACAATATCAGGAACTCAAGGGAATAAACAGCCCAGCATATTCTGAATGGATGTGGCAGCAAGGATTACACATTTGTGGAAAATGCAACTTCGATTTCAAGGCTGGCAATTCTCGGGGGGAAAACAAGGCTGGTTTCACTTTAGGGGATTGGCATCTTCAACTTGATTTAAAAAAAACAACAAAACCATATAGCATCAGACCTGGGTGGTGATACTAGGATTCAAGGGAACAGTGACTACAGCACTGCCTGGGTCCAGAGGTCTCAAGAACCACAGTTACAGGAAACACTGCAGCAGCATGATGTATTCCCACCCCAGAAGCTGCAAGACCCTTCTCTCTGCCAGGCTGATTTTTCACCATTATAGCATGAGAGTATGTTTTCCTTCTACTCTCACTGAAAAATATACACACTGGCAAAAGCCACCATGTACATAGTTTATTCTACTATGTACCTTAGCCTGCAAGGCTTTATCTCCAGAATCTGCAACTTCCAGACAATAGTCTTCAAGAGGACAATATTAGGCATCAGCAACACTCTAGAACATCAAATTAACCCCATCCTGATGGCAGTAGTGAAGAGATCCAGTTTTTATGGCCATAACAGTAAGTCCATGACCCGGCATCTTTGCTTGTCTCCTCCTCAAGCTGCACTGAGCTGTCATAATTCTGCAGTAACACTGCTCTGCTTTGGCACAAACAAACCTACTGATAAATCTTGGCTTTATCATAACAGAAGAAAGCTGCAGCCCTGCAAAACATGACCTGTACAGCATCTGCAACTTGAGGGGGAGAAAACAAAAGGACAAGATGCACAATAAAACTTTGGAGAGGAATAACTGATGGGAAAGCACAGCCACAATAACACACTAGGATTAACATGTGCTAAGACTGCTGAGCAACAGGCTGACCTTGCTATTTCCCACTACCAGTGCCCTAATTTGTCCTAGCTCTCTGGAGTCAGGCTGCAGCTGAGTCTAGACTCAAAGTTGTCCTGCAGTGAAGTCTCTCCTGGGTCAAGGGATATCAATAGATTGCGCAAAAAGGACTAATATTGAAGGCATTCATTACACCAAGACTCAGCACCTGGAACACTGCATTTTCCAGCCTCTGATAAATGGAAGCTTGCTTCTTGGAACCTCTAGGACACTGGATAAAGAGGGGTTTTTATCCCCCTTTTTTGCCATTCTCTCCTTTAGAGAAGGAGATCTAGTATAATGGCAGACTCTAAGATACCAGAGACTCATGGGTAAGCGGTATCTTAGATTTCTCATCAAAACTCCACTACCTCTGGAGTCCGCGTATTTGCTGCAAGACCTAAAAGGAGAACAAACGTAGCTCGAGGGACATTCCATCACTGCAGTATGACACTTCCTCCACTCCCAGACAGCAGTGAGTGCTAGGAGAGGAGACTGTCTCCCCAGAGCTGGAATGCCTTTACGGGGGTTACACAGAACTGAAAGGGTCTACTGGAAAAGGCAGAAGCACTTTGCTGAGCCCACTAATAAGAACCTAAAGGGAAGCTGTATGAGGAAAGGGGCAGAGATATCAAGCCATGATGTGCTATCACATATTTATCCTGCATCAGAGGTAAGAGGTGGAGTGTATTGTGGACAGCAAGGTAGACCAATTCCCTGTGAACAGTCCAGGCAGGAAGGACAGAGTTCTGCAGGGTAAGGAGGTCATGCAACACTCAGGCATCCTGCTGAAGCTGTTTGAGGTGCATGGCCGCCCTGCAGAGGGCATTTAAGATGCTGATGTGCATCTCTATTCTGCCTGGAGAAGTAGTATGCAGGAACAGTGCCAAGCTCCTTGCTATACACTGCACCTCTGCAGTTTCAGATATAATTAGGATCACCCTGGCTGGAAACATGGTGCATCAGAGACACTGCTTCTTAAGCCCTTGAAGAATAACAAACCAACAGACTGTGTGCTAACAGCTTTAGGTCAGAGAAAGTCAGAGGCATTAAACTGTACTTAAACAAAACAAACAAACAAAAACAAACAAACACACACAAGATTTTTCAAGCTACATAGAAATGAAAGTTGGATCAACAGTCCCAGGAGAGAAGGCATTCTGTCTCTCTGGCTGGTCCCACCTAAGGGGATGCCTCTGCCAGGGTATATATCCTTTCTGATCAACCAGTGGGACAGCTTTCCTCAGGTTCTAGGGAATATTTTCATCTCTCTGGTCAACTTTGGGGCAGGGGCCACAGGAAATGACAAAGAAAAGCAAGTTTATATACAGTACACATACACAGGATTTCTAAAGGGGTCCAAACACTCATGGATAACATTTTAGGGTTTAAATTCAAAAAGCAGGGGGAGGGTTAAAACCAGCACTGTATGTTCATGGGCACTCTGAATCTATAGGGAAATTATGGTGCAGTGACCTGGACAAACAGGCCAGTCTTCTGGTCTTCCATTCCTTTCCCTGTTCGCCACAGGAAAAGCATTTATTTGATTCCCTTCCCCCAATATTCCCCCACTCCAAACCAATACACTGATTTCTAATAGTATTTGCTTTTGCCTGTCCAGGTGTCCAGTTTGAAATCAAAGCTGTCCAAATAGCAGATTCCAAAAGATGACATGCTAAGGCAGCACCTCACTTTTTTGGGCCTAAATCTCCTTTAAATAGTCTATAAGAATTCATACAGGGAATGGACCTCCTTCTCCAACATGAGTTTGGAGTGCCAGGTAGTTTGCAGGCCTGGCATAACAAATGCATCACGTGTGAACATGCATAGACGGAGTGATCCCTAGGAACAGGAACACCAGGTCAAAGTAGCGTAGCCTGAAGGGAAAGAGAAATCCTGCTGGGATCTCTTGTGAGAACTGCACTGATGTAGAAGAGGTGACCTGAGTTTCAGCCCTAGAGCTGCAGCATCAGCTCTGCAGCATGACCCATGTCACGCACCAATCCCTAGAAGTTGCTCTGCACTTCAGTACGTACCGATCCCCTCCTCACCTCTAGCGATAACCCCACTGCGACAGATCTCCTCAAGGCCACCACCATGCCCAGGCAATTCCCAGCTATTCATAGAGAAGCTTCTATTAAAAGTAAAAGCACAATCAGCTTAAGAAACAGCCTGAGATTACCCTAACATGTTTTAGAATCAAAGGGCCCCATCCTGACTCACAGCAGTGCAAGTTGCTCAAGTCTCAAGCAAGTTAGTGGAGCTAAACACTAGTATAAAAAAAAGTTACAGCTTCATTTTCTACAGGCTCCATTCTGAACAGGGCATCCGGTATACCCCCCTGCTGATAGAGAACTGTTCTTGAGCCAGCACTCGGGTGGCAAAGGGACAGTTATTTTCATTATAAGCCCCTGTTCATAGAGGTTTATAATTACCTGGGTAAGGAAGCACTCCCTCAGCTGAAACAGCCTGTTGATTTGTTGCCAGAGCTCTGAGCCAGGTTGTAAAAAACTTACTGTCTTTACACGGGCAAGAGTGGCGGGAAAGCAAAGGGGAACTGCACAAAGACTCCAAAATTTTGCCCTTAGGACTCTCTTCCTTGTGCTTAGAAATTCAGCACAGCCTTTCCCTGTCCTGATCCCCTGCCTCAGAGAAAAAAAAAGTTTTTCCTAGTGCTCCCCCAGGTAGATTAGCTCTGCTGTACAAGTGCTTGCAGATGTTGAGAACCGACTACTCTGCATCCTTGTAGACTTCTGCCTGTTGAGGCTTTGAGAAAGTTTGTTAATGTAGCTGAGAAACTGCTCCACGATACAGCTGCAGTTTATGCTCAACTTTTACACCACATTTGAGCAACACTGCCTGGCTCTTCAGCCAAAATCCACAGCAGTATCAGCTTAATATCCGCTATGTCTTCTCTCAGGCAGCCCATATACTACTCCGGCTCCTCTTATATCAAGATTCAGTTTCACTGCCACAAAACGTCTGTACCGGCCCAGCAAGACGAGAGCCCAGCAATTGGTGTGTTTGCTATGGGAGCGTTAACTCCTCACCCCTCAGCAGCTGCGGCGACGCAACCGAAAGCCCCGAGGAAACAGGAAAGGGAGTGTGAAAGGGGACTGTTGAGGCAAGAGATTATTAAAACAGTATTTCTGCCCTAGAGGCCCAAGTTCAATTCCTGTTTCAGTCACAAGCAAGGAACTGGGTTTATCCCAAACCTCACTGAGTATAACTTATTGTTCAGCATGACTGTAGAAGTATTTTAGCAGGGCTTATAGCTCTGGGACATAAGCCCTGATTTTTAGGAAGGGAAGGGTTCATGATACAGGTCTTAAAGTTTTGCAATTCTGTACATTTGTCTCCTGGAGCACGTAAAAAACAGTGCATTTGAAACACAAAAAGCCACAAGCATCCACGTTAGAAATGGGTGTTTTCAATACAAAAGCTACACTGCTCTTCTGCCAATCTGATTACTGCGTCCGGTGCTCCAGGAAAAGCCACACAAGTCACAAGACTTGCAGAAAAGTGGCAGAAGCTGGCAAACTTGCTTCCAGTCAGCAAGAAGACAGTTTGAAGAGCTTGCATAACGTCTGCTTCCAACACATTCAAGAACATCTCATGCTGAACTGCAAGGGACTGAAACACCATCCCACTTCCAGTTGGTTACGGCTGGGCCTGCCAGAGCTTTGAGAACGTCTAACATAGCCGAGAGCAACTGGAGGCACCGTTGGATTTCAGACTCGTGGCTCATTCTTCCCGTACCATGTCTTGAAGGAAAGAAAAGCAATGTCTATTATGGTCAGCTTAGAAGCTGTAACAAGGCCATACAGGAAACAACCATCAGCGAGTAACGTAGTTTCTGTTCTCCCATGTATATAGAAGAGCTTAAGATGGTTATGAGTGACTTTACATTAGACTGCTATAAATTACAACATTCACTCATAGGACTTCAAAAAATGAAAAGCTGGACACAAGTGCAAAGTATCAACAAGTCTCCCAGAATAATTGTTTAAATATTTAACACTAAATTGTGCTCTCAGCTGCCACTCACAGTGTTCTGATACATACTCTTGCCTGCCCCTCAGTAAACACTGAAAAGTTGTCTCAGTCCTCTTTTCATAGCCACACTAATATTTATAGTAGTTAGTCCTGAGCAAGACACCCAGTACTAATTACTAAACTTCATCAAATCACCTATAAATAAGCATGATGCATGCTTTAGAAGTGCCATAGACAGAAGTAAATAAAGAGCATTTTGGAGCTTCCGGCACCAGTCCTGCTTGCATAGCCTGACCCCTCCAGGCCTGGCCAGATCAGAGTGTTTAAAGTCTGGCCAGAGTGTTTGAAGTTGCTCCAGGCAGAGCTCTGGGCTCATTCCTTCATAGGGCCTGAACTACTCATCGCTGCCTAGAGACCCGGACAACCCACCAGTTTTGATTCAGGTCACCATGTGGCAAATGATGTCAGGAAAGGAGGTAAAGGCCGTACGGCAACAGGTATTGAGACACAAGCTCCAAGGAGTCCACAGTCTGCACAACTCCTTTGCATCTATGAAAGGCTATGCCCCAAAGTTCAATACTACCAATGCATCTAGGGCAGCTTCTCATTTCCCAATGATTTTAAGAGAACCCCAAGCCCTCAAAGCYGGCATATGGTCTCTATCAGCAGCCAAAGAGGGCTGCATCATCCCCGACCTCTTTGCGGAGCAGACCTAAGTGACCGGTGACATCTGATACCAGAGGGTGAATGAGACTGCACAAACGGCTGAAGCTGCCGTCACACCACGGCAGTAGGGAAGGCAGTTCTTCCAAAGCACTCGGGCAGACACCAGTGCATCCTCTTTGCAAAGTCTGAATTTATTGTTAAGAATTTTTCTTCTACTTCACAATTAACCTTTTCCAGTGCTATTTCAAGTGCCAATTAATGCTACAAGTCTACATGACATGATATTTTGTCAGACCTATGAAAGCAAGGCTGATACCCTGTCCTTTCTACAGATGGAGAAAAAGGTGCAAAGAAATTAGTCACTCAAGAACTTTGTTTCAGAGCTGAGAACATAACTCGGTCTCAAGGCTACACAGGCCCATCTGCCTGTTATCACACAGACGGCCTTCCTTTAACCTGAGCTTCCACTCTCAGTCGGGAAGTGCAAAACCAGGTCTGAGATCAGGACGAACAAAGTTCAAGCGCAATGAGAAACTCTCCTAGCAGTGGGCTATTTCCCCACCACGCATGACTGGATTTCTATTTTTCACAGATTGTTTTAGCTCTCCTCCCAACTAACAGGGCTCTGACTCATAGGCGTATAGATTTCTGAGTCCAAGAAGGAAAGTATTACACTCAAAGATTCTTCCTTTTTTTTTAAGTMGCTTTTTCAGGAAGGAGGCTTACTGGGCACACTGGCAGAACATTTCCTTTCACAGATACCACCTCAAAACCAATTTTTTGCACTGGGCATTTAGGCAGAATGCCATATTCTTTTAGGCGACTGCCCACCCACCCCCCTTTCAGTCACGCTCTCGATTTTGCCATTTAAATGCACTGCCTGAAACAAAAATCTGAGTACTGGCTCACATGGGTGGAGCACACATGGGTTTGGCTCCTGTCTAACAAACATGCTGCTCAATACACCATAGTAAGTTTTACCCCAGTGGGTAAACACAGCAAGAGCTAAGTTTTCTTTGATTAACTTATGCTAAATTGCAAACTTCTTCTGTCTCCCCTCAAAAGGGGTTCATCTCAGATGCTAAGAAAGCCTCACTCGGAAGAGTCTTTTTTTTTACTCACACTTGGAAAGCCAGGCTCAAGCTTCCAGTTAAGTACAAAGTAGGGACATTCAGTAATTCACCAGATCAGGAATGGGGTTTGCTTCCTGCCAGAGAAAAACATTTTCAGAAGCTGCCTCAGATATGAGGTGCCTCAGACAGACTCCCACACCTTCTATTTAAGGCTAGTGGAGCTCTGCCTACTTGGAGCATCCGGAGATGTCAGGTTCAAGGACTCTTCTCGGCATCCCCAGCTAGCTATTAAACTAAGACTTCTGAAAACAAATCAGTAGCCTTACAAAAAAATAAAATGTTTGCCTTTTTCTATCTTCATGTCAGTGTAAACTGACTGTGGGCAGTGTTATAAGCATTTAGCTTTTTTTTTTTTCCTTCCCCCTCCAATGACCAGAACAGGTAACTATTTTAGCATAAGGAAATGTCTTCAGATACTATGACTATGACTTCTATTTCCTGCTGGTTTTGCAGACTCTAAAAGAACGAACACACACACACACCACTTACTACCTCAAAGTACTATAAGGATTAATTAATGCTCAAGATGTTTTAAGATTCCCAGCATGAAGATTATTATGGTAACAAGGAAGAGTCCACAAAAGCAAATAAGGTATCCTCCTGACATGCTAGCTGTCAGGTGATAAATTCCAGAAATAAGGCAACATGCCACTTTCACAGGCTGGTAGGTCCAGGCGAGCACATAATTGCCAAGTTACTGCGCATCACCCTTTCCTTGTGTTAATTCTGACATACCCTGATGCATGCCGTAAGGATGTCTCTTTTCCTAGTGAGTACAAGGCCAAGAGGCAGTTCCCAAAAAGCATGAGATCATCACTAAGGAGTTAAGCTGACAAATACAGTCAGTGAGGTCTGCAGAGAACATTTAACTGCTGCAGGAAGCAGAAAAGATATTAAAAACTTGTATTTATTTGAGTCTTCCCCATAACATTCACACAAGTAGTCAGAGGACAAATCATATGGGCAGACACTGCTGCATCTACAGAGGTTGAGATCCACACTTTTTCCCCCCCCCCTTACACCCATCCATGTTACACTATGATTTAATTACATATCTCCCCCTAATGTTCTTCCTCCCACAAGTGTTTACTGGGAGCTATATACATTTCTCTTAAGTTAAATCATTTTCTCTTGTGGTCTATTGTAACACACTATCCATTTCCCATGCTCCACTTTTTCCTTTCTTCTCCAATTAACCTGATAAGTGAGGTACATTCTTTACTGAAGACTGAAGGCTCACTGCTATTTGAAGGACTACTACTTGACCCTGATGTATTTCACTAGAAGATAGAGTCCCACTCCTGGCTTTTGCATCATCCTCTGTAATCCTAGATAGGTCATTTCCCCCCAAAATGCCTACTCCCTTAACCTGCAATACATAACAGTATTTAGCCAGCTCACAAATATATTTATCATACAACATTTTAGGATCACTGTCTCATAATCAGTCTCTCCACCAGCATTCTGGGCATGTAAAAGTATCCCAAAGCAGAACAAAATAATTACATTTAAGGACCCCTTCAGTGGCAAGGGCCAAGAGCAAGTGAGTATCTCCTTGCTCAGTTTAAAATCTGCCATTAGAGTACTGCATCGATGCTCAGCATTACCCAGTATAGCGGACACTCGAACTGTAAGCAACATAGCTATGATTTTTAAATTTAATCTATCAGTTCTTTCATGCAGCAGTCAGTAAGCTCATGAAGCAAATACTGTGGCAGAAGCCCAAGTAACCTAAAGCATGAAGATTGTTGATAAAACAGTTTTCATGCAGTATCCAAAAAGGCCAGGTATCTGCACCATCTCTTAGGCATCCCTATGGGCTTTTTCACTTCTAGACAGTAGTTGTTAAATGCTACTGTTGACACCTCTGAAGGTATTTTGCTGGAGAGGCTTCCCACAAGAAAGCAAAGTATGCATTATCAAAGTAGGCATTCCTTTATCATATACTGGGGGTGTAAGTATTTATCTCTATATGGCTGGAGGAGGTTGAGACTTGAAGACATTCAGTTGTTCCTGAAAGTTATAATTTACCCGAAGCCAAACTAAAACTCATGACTTCAGGATCTGGCTTTGCATTTTCAGTATGTCACGCAGCAGGGCAAAGACACAACTGTAACACGCTGCCTTGCCCTTGTCCAGTTTTGTCAAAGCAATTACAGTAGCACCAGCTACTTAATAGGTACCTACACTTAGCACTGCCAGAGATATTGTACCATGGCTGCTTGCAATGCTGCATTTTTCCTGCTCTATGTATGCTAGCTCATACTATAAGAGCACCTTTCTCCATTGCTGGGATTTCAGCCTGCTAGGAGAGGCTGGGTTAGCACAACACAGCAGAGTTTGGGTCTGTACCCGCCCCCACATTCCTTCAGCAATTTGTGGAGGATCCCCCAGAGACGATCAACACTCAGGAGTGCCATTTTTCTTTTTAAACACAAGAATACCAATAAAACCTCATCCGAGGATGGCATTTCATTGCCCTAAGGTACTTTACACCCACCTAGCTCATTTCAGCTATCTGTATTAAACAAGTGAACACAGGTATGTAATGCACCTCCACAAAAGCCATATCATCTAGCTTTGCTGTTCAGCACTACACTACATGACATACAGAGGTGCAGACACCTTTATACAGCATGGTAAATATACACGCTTCCTCCTCCAGAGCCAAAGCCCTCCTGATGACCAGGCAATGTACGAACATCAGCTAATTCAGCATGTACCATCAGAGCCTGGAGACAGGCAGTTAAGTACCCCTGTTTGGTTTGGGGTATAGAAGTTCCCAAGGGAGAAGGATGCTTTTGAGGCTAATGCTCAGGTCTGGGACCAAATATAACTCCAGATTCAGCTTCCATAGCTTTGACACGGCTTAGCTTCCTTGACCAGAAACAAGATGGTCTCATCTCCATTYAGTCCCTCCACCTACTGCTCGCAGGCCTTAGTCATTCCCTTCTCAGCAGCCCCCTTAGACCATCTGTTCTGCAGAAGTCAGAGGTACCTTGTTTTTCCACGACGAGCAATGCAGCTGTCCTAACAGGGCTGAGCAGCACGCTGCCTTGGATCAGCCAGCAAGAACACAGCACACAGGCAGTTACGCAGCCATCTGAACGCAGCCCAGTGCTTTCAGTTTTCTCTGTTCATAAAGCACAGATAACAGTAATACTCCCACAAATCCAGAATTTGTGCAACAGTGCTTTGAGATCTTATTTAAAAAAAGGCACCTGCATTCGTTATTTATTTTCACATGGCAAAATAAGAGTGGCATGAACACAGATGGATTTTAGAAATGGCTTTGTCTTGTACATCCCCCCTTCTCTGTCTTTTGGGCTCTCTCAAGTTAGATGAGCACACACCATTCTTTTTATCACAGCAATTTTGCTAGCACTGGTGCCAAGTCTAAGGACTTCTAAATAAAGTAAGAGGTGGCAGGAGGGGATATAGCAACACCATAAGCAATGGGCTAAATGACCCCCTGAGGTCCCTTCCAACCTGAATTAGCCTAGGAGCCTATGACAGCACCAACGGGAAATGCCTAGGGCTGACCAGACTAACCCTCCTTCCCATTGCGTGGCCCAGGATAAACCAGTCCACAAAGAGGTATGTCACCTGCCTGGCTTCCACCTGCCTTCTCGCACATCTTCAATGATTATAACACCGTCAGCTGGTGAGTCCTCGGCAGCAAAAGCACACATAGCAGCCACATCAACATCTGGTATTATAAATATAGGCTCTGCATTGTTGGGTGATCCGTTAACAGCAGCGTAAGTGACATTGAAAGAGTAATTAGCAGCAACTAGTAAGCCACTGCATTCAGGAGGAGAAAGAAAAAAAAAAAAGTCTGGTGAGATACGATTGCATTCAGCATTGCTCCTCCGTGCTTTGAGGTTTCCAGCATGCGTGGGATTTAGCGCTACTGCAAGATGCCAGCAGCAGACCTAGACTGAAGTCCTGCATAGCCACAGGCGAGGCCTGGCGCTGCGGGGGGACTGTGCCGCTCTGCTACCTGGACATGCCTCGACCRCAATTTGAAAGAAACCCCTCATGTACTGAGGGGGAGAAATGAGCCCGGGCAAGGCCTCCAGTCCCTCAAGTGCCCCCATCAAGCAGATCGGTCAGTACCAACAGCCTCTGTATTTGTTCCTGCACAAATTTCCATCCACTCGGAGAGGAACTCATCAGCGCTCACATGCACTGTGCAGTGAGCAGCTGCAGAGCAATAGCTGCTCCACCACCCCGATATCAAGCTGGAGCAGTGACATATGTCATGTCCACACTACAGCAATAATCGTATGCGTACACAGTAGGTCTACGCGTAATTTCTCTTATGCCTGTTCAGACAAGAAAATAACTCATGCCATGAGGAGCCATGTTTATTCTAGATGCTATTTCCATAGCTTCCTACCACAGTTTAAGATGTACACAAAAGAAAAAGGGTGATACATCACAGCAGGACCCCATCATTATTTTAACAGCATTGTTTTTGCAGTATATGCACATACATTCTTGTGGTAAGAAGTCTCATATTACCAGTCTCTAAACTAGTCAGCACTCAAGTATTGAACGGAGAAAGACCTCTTTCCTTCGACATATTTTCCATTTTCGTTTCAATTATTTCTCTAAATGCTTTTCTACAGCCCATTTCACTCAGGCCTCTCAGCTTCTGCTCAAGGGACCCTTCATAATTTCATTTTCTAAAAGCCACAGCACCATAACATGCTGCTACGGAGACAGCTGATGGGACATGGTGAGGTCACAAGTTCTCCAGGGATAGGGATCATTAGAAAGAGAGAAAACAGAATTTAATTCATTTGCTCTCCCACCAGACAGATAAGCTCCCCAGTTCTCAGTTGGTGTTAGTGGAGATGCACCAAGGATGGATCTAGCTCAGTCTAGAAGAAAGGGACAGCATACTCCAGTTCACCAGCTGTCCTTAGAAGAACCATCCTCTGGCCCAACAGCCATGCATTAGATATTACGCCACTGCAGCACTACCTGCACAGATCCTCTAAAAAGGATTTACTAGGTTAGACTGCCAGTAGCTAGAAAGCATGAAAACAGCAGAGCCAACAGGTGAAGCACAGCTTTGCTCATGTTTTTCTGAGGACCTCTTTTCCCTTTCTTCCTAGTAAGCTATAGTAGAGCAAATACTTCCCTTTAGGGGCAGGAATCATCATTTTCTTCTGGATCTACAGACAAACAAATGGGTCCTGGCCCATGACCTGGGGTGCAGTAAAATAACAGCGTTTCTGGAAGGTCCTTCCCCAGGAGCCCTGGAGGAGGCTGCATGGACTGTCGGATGCAGCTGGAGGGGATCCCCAACCTCTCTCTGGACATGTATTTACATGCTAGAACAAAACCAAAATCATTCTGACTACGCTTTTTCACCGGATACAACCACTGCACCTTCTCCCTAATACATTTAGGGCACACACTGCACTTGCGGCCCGAGCCTACCACGCATGGGTCCAGAATTTGGGGACACTCTCAGATAAACAAGCAGTTCATACAACACCGCAGCCCCTTCCAACGGTGGGGGAGCTTTACGAGGCGCTTATTAGCAAACAGTTCCCACGGAAAGAAAAAGCAGGCGTTTGGGGAGGGTGGGAGGAGAAACAACATGCGACAGAGGTTGTCACAAACGCAGCTTGCGGAAAATGAGAAAAGCCACACAAACATCTGACCAGGTATCGCAGCAGTAGCTGGTTTTAAGACAAGTCACCAGCAACCTGCCCTCTCCTCGTAGCTGAGGGTGGACCTTGCTAACTAACCCATGTACCCGGGATTGCGATTATTTAACCAGGCCGGACCACAAGCTGGGGAACGACCCTGCTTCCCCAGGTGCTGTGCGTCTGCGCTGGGAGCCGGTAGCCAGGCCGGGCGCTCTGCGATTTGCTCAGGTTGCAGATGATGGATGTGAAGGTCACGGCAAGGCGGCAGAGCCGTGCCCGTCTCAAAATGGTAGCGGGGGGCTGGAGCGCGGAGCGGGCAGAGCCCCGTCCTTCCTCCGGCTTCCCCGCAGCTCCTGACATGGCACCCGCGATGGAGGGCAGCGCAGCCGGCCCCGGAGGGGATTAAACTTAACCCCCACCCCCGGCTCTCAGAGGCCGCATCCACCTCCGGCGCCGGGCGACACCGAGGGACGCGCCGGGGCAGCCCGGGCCGCCGCCCGGCCCCGCACAAAAACGCGGCTGGGGGGCGATTTCCCCCACTTTCC
>NW_020447863.1:494971-502315 GCF_003343035.1 Apteryx rowi | reverse complement strand
GCTCGTCGCGCGCCGCCGCCGCCAGGGGGGGCTTAAGGGCGCCGCGCCCCGGAGCACGCTGGGAGTTGTAGTGCGGGGGGGGAGCGCGCTCCGCAGCGCGGTCGGCGCCCCGCGGCGAAGCCCCGCGCCATCTTAGCCCGCCCGGCGCCGCGCGGCGTGTGGCGCCTCGGCCCGCGCGCGGTTGGGTCCACGCSCCTGTACGGTTGAGTTAGGGTACGCCTATGGTTCAGTCACTGTATCTGTATAGTGGGGTCTCTACACCCACCCCGCTCGGTCGCTGTACTATGCGGTTTGGTCACGGTACCTCTTTGGTTCAGCTGCTGTACCTGCACAGTTTGGTCGTTGTACCCACACAGTCCGGTTGACGCACCCGTGCAGGTTAGTCACTTGGATCTGCACGGTTCGGGCACCRAACCTCTACGGTTCGCTCAGTCTATTTGTGCGGTTTGGTCGTTATACCTGTGCAGTTTGGTCAACGTACTCTTTGGTAGCCATACCGGTGCAGTTGGGTCACTGTACCTGTAGGGTTTGGGTGCTACAGCTGTACAGTTTGTGTGATATACCTGTATGGTTTGGTCGATACACCTGTACGTGAGGGCTTTGCGCCGGGGGGCACTTGTGGAACGGCCAGAATATGAGCAATACTTGACCTGATGAAACTGGAGGCTTGCAAAAATGCTTCCGCCTTTCTGCTGCTTGACTTTCATTGAGACATGGATGAAAAACTCATGGATTTCTGTTTATGGCTGCAGAACAGTAGCTATTGCTGCCGTTGCTATGTTTGATTTACCCAAACGCAAAGTACTTCATTTTATGTGCTTCCATCTTCTTTAAAAAAATTTTCATTTGCCTACAGTAAAGAGGAAACTGTTTGGTTTTAGACTTTTTAAAAGGATTTTTTTTATTAAAAATATAATGTGCATCCATATTTGATTTGAAAGTGTACCAGTGAAAACAAGTGTGTTCAGAAAAGGAATTGATGGCTAGTGGTGACTCAGGAGAATAGAGTATGCTGCATTTCAAACGCTTCTTCGTCCATGCTATCCAGGACTCTTGTTTGCAGCTTAGATACAGCTGGGGGTGGGTGGGGGAAGGAATAACAAAACTGCAACAGATTTTGAGCTTTATTTTTCATTGTAAACAGCCACTCTTTAGTTATAATGGTTTTAAGCAAAATTTCACAGATCCGTCAAATGTAATCTATGCAGAAATGCCGGAGTATGCAGAGAAACTGGAACAACTGTTGTGAGGGGTGAATTTACCTCACTTGTGTCAGTGAAGATGCCCAAGGAAAATGCTTTGAAAATGTCACCAGCATTCAGGTAAGAAAGCTGAGGGAGGGAGTGAAAGCTGCTCCGTCTGTGTGGGTAACGTTATTGTAGGACACGTGTGGGTTGTTTTGGGGGCTGTCAATGCTAATTTTTTCCTTTCAGCAAATTGCCCAACAGATCCAAGGAGAAACGAGCTTCAGAAACCCAATGGAGACTGTGGACAAATGTCTCCGAGCATCTGCCCAGCCATTCTGGTCACTTATGTAGAAAGAACCTGCAGAAAGGACATGGCTTTTCTTCCAAAAGTTGACACCTCCCCCTTGTTAGAAGTCTCAGCAAAAATAACAACAAAGAGCATCACAGACTTAAAAAATGGTGTCGTATTCCTGCCTGGGCCAGAGCTGATGTTCAAGGAATTTCAAATCATGAGGATTGTTGAAGTTTTACCCCAAGAACCATGAGAAGAAGGTTGCCCTTTGCCAGAGGTTGCTGTAACCTGCAGTTAACCTGCACAGCCCTGATTTCAACGCAGGGGAAGTTTGCCCAGCTACATCACTGTGATGATGTCAGATAACATAGTGGCATTTGCCACCTAGCTAATGCCAAAAGGGCCTTTACTTGCCTCCCTTCCCTTCCTTGCCCCCCCCGCCATGAATCCACACCTGCCTTTAATATTCCCATAAAAGCAACTATATTTAATTATGGCTATCAACATTTTTGCTAACAATATAACCATCAAACTATAAATATTGGATTTCACTCCCATCTGGCTGTTTAGCATTCTAAGCAGGTATTTTGCTCCGAGTGAGCCCATTTTAATCCAGAAATTATCATTCAGGATCATACCTTTCTCTGGAAGAGCTAAAATTAAATTAATACTTTTTTTTTCTATCGAGAAAGGTTTGTGAAATAACACTGAAAGCACACTATGTCAACAGCTGACATTTAAGACTGGAAAAAAAAACAGGATTCATGTTGTCGGAGTTAGGGATCTAGTGCAGCAGAAAGGCTGCAGCAGGACTTTTTTTGCAGGTATTCTTTGAGGTATTCTCTCTCCAATTTTATTTTTATATAAGACTGCTAGTTAGATCTCAGGAAACACATGGCCCATCATTTAGGGGTTTGGTCTAATCTACTGAGGTCTCAAGGGGCAAAAGCTCACTGGAGACACCGTAGGGAGTTAATAGGGTCATCTCCAAGTAGATAAGAAAGGCAGAAAAGGGAAAAAGGAGCATTAAAACTCTGCAGAAATGTTGGCAAACTTTGCATTGATTTTTCTCCGCAGATCATTATGAGTGTAACACTGTAAGGTGCACAAAGTACACTCCCGTTTCCCCTGTTTTATGGCTGCCCTCATAAGTAAATGAGGATAAGTGTATGCCTGCAGCATTACCTCTACAAGAACTCACTAATATCGTGGAGTCTGTCTAAGCACTTCTGCAGCAATTGTAATCACACCCCCCAGAGAGCAGAGAGACCCCAACTCAAACCTCAAAGAAAGTGAGGTTTGATTTTAAGAAGCTTTAGAAACCTACGCCTCCCATCGATGAAAACGAGAACTGCAGGCACTCAGACTCCCCATCCTAAAGCCTTCCATTTTCTCTCCTGCAAGAAACTGTGATTTGCAAGGATATTAGCAACAGACAGGCCTTTTGATTCTGCGGCACCTCCTTCCGATGACTTACTCAGCAGCATGTAGCAGCCGTAGGAGAAAAACAATTATGTGATCATCCTTCATGGGAAATACTGAAAAATAGGAGGGATTTGGAAATTAAAAAGACTTTACAAACAGGAACAGACAGGAAAAATCCATTTGTGTCTATCTTAAAAAGCCTTGAGATATGTAAGCAAAGAAAAACTAAGAGAAAGACTTTTTTTCTCTGTTGTAAATATTTCCAGCCATACTTTAATATGAATCCCCTAAAAATGTACCTGAGCATAAATATGCCTGTTTCCATGTATTACTATCAATGTAAAAACAATATATCCAGTCCTGGGAGAAGAAAGATTAAAAAATGTGGAATATAATTACCTTACTAGTCTCCTAGTCATCTGCAAACTATTTCTCAGAGGTGCAGGTGCCCCACAGTTCCCGTTGACTCCAGCCAGAGCTATGAATGTTCAGAACATTTCACAGGGGATCATGAAGTGGATGCTCTTGGTCCTTTGGTTTTGTAAGAAATGTTTATAGAGGTAAGAATATAAACTCCAAAAAGGATCAGAGATAGGATTGTCATTGTGTGTATCAATATGGAATATATTATACAGATGATGAATAGTTAAAAAACAATAGAATTAACCTCTTAAATTGTTTCTATCTCTATAGGCAGCTTTACGTAGTAATATAATTTTTTTAAGTATGTATTTTGTGCTGTAGCATCACTGATCTTTTGTAGTATCAGTTACTCAGAAAGAAAGGTCTCTCTCTAGTGTTCCTATTAGTTGGAAAAACTATCTGAAAAAGAAGTAACCTTTATTTTTGTGATTTTCAAATATGTAGCTTGTCTTTCTAGAATAAAACAGTGAAATACTTTCTCATTTTCTCTTCTGTTGTGAAACAGGAAATTTGCTGAACTGGTCTGAGAATCCCTCAAAAAGAGGTAAAAGAAGGTTAATCTGTTGTAGAAGACACTGGGTCAGGTTTATTTTTGGTGTAACTCCACAGCAGTCAGAATATAGTCCATCAGGAGAGGGATCTGGACATGGATGTGTGTTTAGATAAATATTTTAAAAGCGGCAAAGCTGAGTTCACTGGGCTTTCCACATCCAGAGAGAAGATACAAGATAGTAACAGGAATATATTTTACCCTGTGAGACTGAAAATCATTGATAGAAGCTGTTTGGCCACGTGAMAAAAAGGATGTAAAAGAAGTATGTTAGTTTATATGCTGTGGGCCAGCCCTGTCAATCAAGAAATATTGGGAACAGGTTTCTAAAGCAATAGAGCAAAGACTGGGTGCAAGTATCTTAATGCACAGATTATCTTGCTTTAAAATACTGTGTGCTRCTGCTTTCATGTATGTGAGTATGGTATTCCCACATATAAAACAGACATGAAAAACAGCGGAACTGCAATAATTAGTATCAGCAGTTGAGGGCAGGGCTAGTGAAACATGAAACCAAATGATACCTATTCTTTCATTGGATAGGCCCCCAAAGCAGAGGGGTACTGCTTTTAAGTACTTTAAAGTTCCATAGAACTTTTTCTCCAAGTTGGGAGGTTCAGCGACATTAAGGTGGGAAACTCCTGTCACATCCTAGTAAAACGGGTAATGCCATCCTTGCAGATTTCAATTACAAATGTGGGCACCTCTGCTTCTTGGTGCTCTCACAGGCACTAAGAAACTGAGACTGCAGAAACCAGAGACCGCTTTTGAAAATTCAGTTGTATGCATCTCCACCAAGGGCTTGATAGCAAGTCTTCCTCAGAGCCAAAATTAAAACATACAAATGCACAATCTAGTCTTGTTCTGTAAATTGGAAATGTCTGGTTATCTGCAGGCCTGATCTGGTCCACGGAACAAATCCATATAGCCCAGTAAAAGCTTGACTGACTATATAATGCAGTCCAGCCTCTGAATAAAAAGCAATCATATGGTCTGTCCCCTCATCTGCCAAGAGGTTGGATAACCTTGATCTAAGTCATATTGAAGTAAACTGTAGGTTGCCTTACAGGGATCCAACAGTTCAGCTAATTAAGTCTCTTTTCTGAAGAGTACTTTCTCGGTCATTTTCCTGTATTTATCTTTTAGTTCTCATCATTCTGTTTAATTTATTCCCATTGTCAATAAGACACAATTTTTGCTGTGTAACTATCCCTGAGCTTAGTGGATACCTAGGTTTCTGTGACTTAAATGGGACTGAATAAGAACACTGTATTCTTTACTATAGCACTATAAATTTCTGAGATTCTATGTATACTCACATAATGACATGTATTTACTGTGTGCATATAGATCATTTAGCAGCAAGTCGCTTAGTAATTGAAAAGATGTTCCTTGCAGAAAAAGAACTTTATTGACAGGACACGGGAGGTAAAGCTCTGTGTATCCATGCTCAGTGAGCACAGACCGTACCCTTTAGCTGTCAGCTCAGACGCACTGTTTAGCTGCTCACAATAAAGCAAATAAAAAGATCCGAGCCCCATTTCCTGTGCTGTTAACTTACACYTCTGTGCATGACCTTCAAACTGAATGGTGTGATTAGCTAAATCTAGAGCCTTCTGTTCTGGGTTCAGTTAAACCATCTCTACTTCTGATGCATAAAGACATCTTTGAAGATCAACCTTTGGAATGTAGGTTGATAAAATAGCAGGTGTTGTCACTTTACAGTTAGTTCTACAACCTTAGTTCTGTCTTTTGGGTGTCCAGCAAATACAGGGACTAGCTGGGCATCGGTAAAATCATAAATTAACCCCCTCTTTCACCACGGCAAACTAGTCGGACTGGTAGTTTCTATAATAGCACAATTACAGGAGCAAAAAGGATCAATTATGCAAAATGATTTGAAATAGACTCCACATATGTTTTCCACTCCATGTATGTATTCCCTGGGATGATGCTTAAGCTTTAATGCTTAACAGGAGAGCATTTTCTCTGTGTGCAGACGGCTGTGACTGCCTGGATAAAGGACTCTGGGCATTAACCCAGCCAGTCATTGATTAATACAGATGGTCATCTCCAAATTGATTATTGTAAAATCAGGGCAGTATGAAAAGGCCCAAAGGAAAAGTCAACATATGCTGCTTTGTTGAAAARTATTAATGGTAACTGTTTATCACCAATGATTGTGTTCAGCTTGCAATACTTTCAGCTAAAAATCAATCCTGTAGCCTTTAATGATCCAAGTAGTCTTTACTGGTGTGAATGATAAAACTATTTATACAGTAATTATTGCAGGATGGATTCTCCAGAACAGCAAACAGCTGAACTACATCTTTACCCTAGCTAGGTTTCGTATAGGAAGAAATGACAGTCACAGTATTTTTTTTTCATGCAGTGGTCATGTGTATTGGACACACACTTAAATATGAATTTGCTATTTTTGGAAAGCAGGTGGCACAGGAAAGATTTTGCTGCAAACTCTAACCAAAAAAAAAAAAACCAACCCCAAAACAAAATAGAAAAACAGATGGGCCTGCTAGAAAAGTATTCTCAACCTAGACTACAGAATAATATTGAAAAATCCCTGTTTGTTTTGTTCCAGGTTCTCGTGGCAGGTTCACCACCACGTGAGCACAGCAAATGGCCAGAGAAGGTGGTGGGGTGGGTGTTGTGGTTTTTTAATCTCCTCGACGAGACAGGTAACAAGGATTCCCCTGAACTATTTGAAAAAACAAAGCAAAAGCAAAAGCCCGGCGCTGTTGGACACCACCTGCTGCCCCCTCAGCCCCGGGCAGACGCCGCCCGTCCCCTCGGGGCCCCCCGGCCGCCCGCGGCGGCGGCTGCCCGCAGCGGGAAGATGGAGGCGGCGGCGGGGCGGGGAGGGGCCGGGCCGGGCCGGGCCGGAGCGGGTTTGGAGGTGGGGTTTGGGAACCTCCCCCGCCGGCTGCCGCTCGCCGTGACCCCGGGGGGAAGGAGGAGGAGGAGGAGGAGGAAAGGGGGGATCGGCTCCGTGAATGAATGGGCGGCCGCGGCGGCGGCTCCCTTGCTCAATGGCTGCTAGGCTGATACGCACCAGCCCCGCAGCCGGTGCCTCCCTCGCCCTGCCGCGTTTTGTCTCGGGCTCGCCCCGCTCGGGGCTCCCCAGACATGTTCAACCAGCAGCAGTTCCAGCAGCAGCTGCTGCAGCTCCAGCACCTCCTCCAGCAGCAGCAGCAGCACCACCAGCACCACCCTYCGCCGGCGCAGCAGGGAGGCCGGTAAGCGCCGCTACGCGAGGCCGGGGATCGCGGGCCTGGCCCCGGGGGACCTGCTCTCCTCCGCCTCCCTCCGTCCCTGCTCGCCGCGCGGAGGCCGGAGCCGGGGCCGGCGCGGCGCCCTCCCGCCCTTCCCCGGCGGCGGGGAAGGCGACAAAGGGAGGCGGCGGCCGCCGGGCCTGGGGCGGCGGCGGCGGCGGGGGGGACACGGCCTTG
>NW_020447863.1:469404-494812 GCF_003343035.1 Apteryx rowi | reverse complement strand
GGCCAACACGATGCCCCAAAGTCAAGTGTCTTCCCGCGGGGCGGGCGAGGGGGCTCGGAGGAAGAAGCCTTTTCCTGCTCGGATGTGTATGCGCATCTCGCCGAACCGTATGAGAGAGGCGCGGACTCGATTATATTGCAGTGATTGAACTTCCTTTCCGGGGTGTGTGTGTGTGTGTATATATATATTTATTTATTTATATATATTCTCTCTTTTGCTGCCTCTCCCACTCGGGGTGAGATTGCTGCGTGCTGTTCAGGCAACTTCTTTCTGCAATGAGCCCTCGCTCAGCTGAGGCTGTGGCGGCGGGTTATCGGGGGGGGGGGGGAGGCGGCCTGGGGATTTGTTTGTTTGTTTTGGTAAAAGAAAACGACACCTGCAAGGCATAAAAGGGCAAATAAACAATGTTTTTCTAAAACACAGAAGAGAGAAAACAAGTGTTCTTGTCTAAAAGCAGTTCTTATCTAAGAACCGTTGTCCCTGATGAGCTGAGATACATAGGACTGATAAAAAATCCCTGAAATGATGTGTTTATTTACAGCTGCTGTTTTCTCGAAAGCCTCATGCTCTGGAAATTCAGAGCAACAGGATGTGAATTTAAGAAGAAAGTTAATTCCTTATTTAATAGTGATAATTATTTATTTGTATAAAGAATAGGTTTTTGAGATAAAAGTGGGAATCTTTCTGGTCTGCTGGAAATACAAATCTCTCTTAAATCTTTCCTCCGTTTTTATCTGTCCTATACAATATGCAAAGTTGCCCTTATACCGAAAATGTTGGTGTGGGGTCAACTAAGAGATAGCACAGCTGCATCTTACACTTTAAAAGTATGGCTTTTCCGGAATAAATCGCTTAGCTCTGAGACTGCAATAATCTAGAGCAGCAAACATGAAGTTTAGCTTCTATAAATACTGTTAAGAGTTGGGTTTTTTGCTTTGGGTTTTTTTTTGTTTTCCTCCGCATGGATATTTTGATCCGTGTTTGTACCTTTTTACAGCCCTGACAGATTTAGCTGTGTCAGCAGTGGTTTTTAGAGGTAGGCCTGACCTTGCGATCGCCTAAAGAAACGCATGCCCGTTTCTTCAAGCTTTTCTCTCCCRTCTGCTCCACCCTCTTTAGGGCTGGAGAGTCCCTTTCAGCTCATTTCTTCCTCCTCATGCTGTAAATGTGAGGGCCTTGCTTTATTTTACTCTTCTGTACTTGCAGTAAGGGGGCACCATTTACAACTGTGACCCGTCTGGCTCCGCGTGGGAGGTGTAAATTTGGGAAAATGTGCTTTAGGCTGTTGAGAAAACTCTCCTTTTTTTTAGAACTTTTTCTTGTTTATTTGTTAAATGTAGTTGCTGATCCAGATCGCTAGTTTCCAGTGATGAGGTGCTGCATAATTCCAGAGATCTGCAGTCAGCTCCTGAGCTTTTTTTATGCTGCTTGACAGGTTTTATGTGGGCTTGGTGCTGAGGAGTTCTCTCTGACCTCAAATTCCTTGATAGACAATCTGTCAGCTTTGGAAATTCCAGGAGAGTGGAAGAAAGAGGATACAGTGTTGGTGTACAGTATCTTTTAATGCATGTATATGAGCATTTCAGCTGTTCTTTGCTCCTCTGTTTTATATTTGTTCGATGCTTGAAATTGAAGGGCATTTTTAAGTGGATTGGTATGATTAATACCTTCTTTTCCAGGGGTTTGCCACCACCACAACAGCAACAGATGCTGAGCTTACGGGCAACGAATCAACCATCACTACTCAATGCCAATCCTATGCTTCAGCGGGCCTTACTCATGCAACAGATGCAAGGTACTGTCGTTATGGGAGACGCTTGCTTATTGCAGCTATTTAATCACCCTTCATGGACTGAAACCATAGTATGGCTATTTCTTGCTGAAGCATCGCCCTCCCTGTATTTGGCAGTTTTGTTTGTCTCCTTTTTTCCTCTTCAAATTTATTGATAGTCTGTATCATAGAGGTTCTTCGGCTGTTGAAAATCCCATGTGCCCAAATGTTCACAGTTGGAAACCAGAAATAGAAGTTAGCAGTTTAGATACTAAATATTTGTTCTGGAAAAGCCTTCCCTTTTAGAACTGATGATAGAGTATTTTTCACTGAATATATTTAGATAAAATACTTAGATTTTTATTGTTTATTTGTCTTTCTCAGGTTGGAGGATTAAATAATTTCTTCTGTTGTCCRCTACATATACACTAATGTTCTTTGCAGAAAGAGACATTGGTCTTTGTCTAAGCCTAGTGAAGTACAAACAAATAAAGTGTATCATGGTGAAAAATGGTTTGAGTTTCAGTTGTCTTGTGAAATTTTGGTTGCCTCAAATGACTACCAGTTTGTATAGTGGATAATATCACTGTTCTTCCATCATTATGTTTTCACAGCAAGTAAAATTTTGCTGGATTTAATATATTTTCAAAACAAATTTATGAAGCTGCCATAATAGTATGCTAACATAAGGGTATTAAGAATAAAGCTATGAGTTTGGGTTTTTTTTAATATATTTTAACCCCATAGCTCTTTTCAACAGAAAAACGTCAGTACCTTGAATAGTTTTAAATTGCCTAGGTTAGATTAATGACTAGAATTTTGTCTTGCTTGTGAATCATGCCCAGATGTGAACACAATAGATTTATTCTGCATGTTGTTAACTTGCCTTTTGTTCTCTCTTGCCCGTTTAATGAGAGGGCTCTCTAGTGACTGCAGTGGCTCTCTACAGATCTCTCTTGGGTTGTAGGGAAACTGGCAGTGATTAAAGGACAAGCCACGTTCTGAAGATTAACGTGTATATTTGTGTCAGGAAAAAGTTTGAATCCACTTTAGTCAGTCGTATTCCTTTCGGATACCTTTGGTGTTAGCATAGGCTGACCTTTTCTCTAAAGGAAAATCTTTTATTGAGAAGCTGCATAGGAATCGTGTGCCAAGGACCTGAGGCAAATTAGATGTGGCGGCAGGACAAGGTGTATTAATGATCACTCTACCGCACTCTCATTTAGTGTTGTTTCTTTTTCTTTTCACCCTTACTTGCTACATTGGAGTGTGACTTGTCTTTCAATAATCTACATCAGCTAGCCATGGGTAACATGTAGTACAGTCACAGTGTTCACTACAGCCCTTCTTAGGGATCTGAATTTTTGGTCACTCAGGTTTGGGTTACGTGTAAGAATATCTGATGCTGTAGTATTTCTATACCTAAGAAACACCAACATAAATAATTCAGTGACTGCACGTGGCCTCAGCAGTGGGATTAGGAAAAAATAAATAATCTTGAATTGAAATGGATGTACAGTTCTTCAAAGGTACTAAACTAGGAGCAGGAAATAACTATTAAAATATGTATTTAGCAATAAATTACATCTTTTTACAATAAGAGGTTACTTATGATAAGTAATAAGAGTTTGGATTGCTTTTAAAGACAAACACGGGGGGAGTACTTCCTATTGTGTTGCAGCCTTTCAACAGCATAGCTTGGCTTTTCAGATTTTGGGTGCTGGTCTCTAAACTTCTCTGGCCTGATTTTAACAGCTGCTAACAGACAGGGTTTGTACTAATTTGAGAGAAACAAATAATAGGGGTATAAATGCAGGTTTCCAGAGTGATGGACAGCTGCTGGGGATGTGGCTGAGGCATCTGTGTACCTCCATTCCTTCACCCCTGAAATGGGGATGGCAAGGACTGCCTTCATAAAAAAAATTGTTGCGACTTACTTAATAGTCTGTGGATGCTGAAGAGAACTGTTCAGAAAGCCGACCATTATAATTGGAAATGGCAGCGTCTCAAGTGTCTGAGTTGAGGCTGACATGTTGAGCTTGCATGATAACCAGGTGGCAGAGAGGACTGTGAAATCTCGTGTTTGAAAAGTCCAGTGTTGTTTTAAATGAAATGTTGTTGCTGGCCTGTGTTAAATAGTGTCCATATTATGGCTTGAGCTGCCAGCTGCACAAATGTGGGATGACTTTTTCCTTTCTGCAGAGAATTTCTGTAAAATGAGACCTTGTTTTGTTGCGAACACAAGCACTAGTGTGCTCAGATTAAATAATTGCTCTAATGATCTTAGTCTGCAGTAACAATCAAGAATAATAGGCCAATGCACAGTAATAGTTACTATGACATGAGATTGCTGGATGGGGGCAAAAAGGGTAAAGCACAGAGCGCTCATAAGTGCCCAGCAAAACAATGTCTTGTGTGGAGGAGCTGTGCCCCTCTTTCCCTGCTGCTCGTACGGGTGGGAGATTTTCTCTCTCCTTTGCTCGCTGCAGGGTAGTGATGTACCGTGTGTTTGCATTTGTAGGAAACTTGCGTGGATTTAACATGACAGCCCCAGCACTGCAGCAGTTTTTTCCTCAGGCTACAAGACATTCCCTCCTGGGGCCACCACCTGTTGGGGTCTCATTAAAGCCGACGCGGCTGGGCTTCCCCAGCCTTCCCTTCCAACGGCAGAACCGGATTTTTCGCAAGGTGGGGTTGTGATTTCCAACTGTTTGGGAGCTTTGTGCTCCTCTTGCACTTGCAGTAATTGACTGTATTGTAGATGAGAATAAAAGAGAAAGGAGAAAGCTTTATAATGAAAACTACTTTAGCACCATACTGCTGACATAGTCCTTCCCTAAGGTTCTTGTGGTCCGTATTTACATTTATGATGCAAAGGTTTCTTGTCCCTTCCTGCCCAGGACCGAGAATTCCTCATAGCAGAACTGTTTAGACCTAAAATGAAAGGAACCTTTAGAAGTACCTGCTTCAAAGTAACTGCAGTAGAAGACATCCTGGCTGAGTGCTTTGCTCTTCAGAGGCTAGAGTTCTGCCCCTTAGCCTTCCAGAGCAGCACCCACAAAGCCTTGTTCTGCCTGGGAACTGGCCTTCCTGATGACGAATGCCTATTATAAGAGGTTGGGATTTATCACTCCAGGCCGCTGTTCCCAAATGACTTGCTACCATGGACAAGTCACTGTGCCTCTTTGGGCTGTTTTACCTTTTTTTAAGATCAGGATCGTACCTGTTCAGGCAGATGTCATGAAACTTAATTGCTGAATGCTTATAACATTTTGGAGGAATCCTGACTGAATGGTGCTGTATAGCAGCAGAATTTTTGGAGTACCAAAACTGCAGCTTGTTTTTCCCCTTTTTGACCTGCCTCTTACCCCTTCCACTATTAAGACCTCTTTTGTCCTAGATTGATTCTTCAATTAGTTGACCATTACTTCTCTCATTTTAGATTAACTTTTGCATGTCCAATCCCATTCTGTCAAAAAGATGTGCTGAATAAAGTAGCCTTCCACTCTTGGACTGTCCTTTCTCCAGAGGCAAAAGGAGGAGTAGTTATTTGAGACTCTTCTTCCTCCCAGCCCAAGCACGTCTTGCCAGGGTCTCTCTGAAGTGCCCCTGCTCTCTGTAGCAGCAGGTTCCCTAAAGCTGCTATTTAAAGCATCAAACAAATTAAAGGGATGCATGTGGTCTGGAATTCAAGTGCATTTCTCTGTTCAGCTATGTAAACTTGCTTGAAGCAAGAAAGTCCAATGTAAACCATCTATGTCCCTCTCCTCCCTTCTTCACCCTGTGCTGGAATATCCCAATATAAGACTCTGGGGGGCTTTAGGCAATATGTTGAGTTTGAGGAAGGACAGAGAGCTGGTTGTGAGACTCTGCCCATTGCAGGATTTCCAGAGGGTCCCTGACAGGAAGCGGGAACTAGATCCAGGTTCTTCGTCTCAGACGCAAGGTGATGAGAAAATGGAAATCCCAGAGGAAGTGCAAGCAGGGTCAGAGCAGAACAACTCCTTGCCATCCGCAGGTAAGAGAGAGCCGGTAGTGAAAGAAATGCTTCTAGGCGTGATAAAGAAACTTCCCTTGGCTATTCCTGCAGACCAGAGATGGCTTTAGTATTACTCAGCTAGCTTTCTCAGTAATTGTAAATATCTAAACTGCCTGTGGGAGTCCTCTGCTGCGTGCTTCATGTATCCTTTTTATCTGGATTTTTTTTTCTTTTTAAATAAACCAGCTCCATATCTCTTGCATGTAAGCCTCTCAGAAGTCACTTTGACAGTGAGCTCCCTTTAAAATGGGGAGAGAAAAGAAAACTATCTTGAAATTAAAGCTTCCACGTTTCCTTACCCATGCTGAACTCAACATGTCATGTAGTCAGACACACATGAAGCAGAACCAGCTGCAGTCAACATGCTAAGGAAAAGATGAATTGAAAGAGTACTTGTACTCCAGTTATCAGAATGGAAACTATTGGCACTGAGTCTCTCTGCAGTGTCTGATATGATATAGGCATGGGAATGTGATCTCTGACTGAAGGGTGCATAAGCTAAAAATGCAGGCAGATGGTGAGGTTGTGACCAGTGAACTACTTGTTCATATGCATGGGGAAAACTACTGGATTAGTGTCAGATTGATGTCCTACCTTGGCGCATATATTAAAGTTCCTGTGGTCTGTGTTCTTGTCACCTAGGTGTAGGACTAAGGCCACTTAGTAGACACAAACATAGATCTCTTCCTGGGCCACGTCTCTTACAGTGACGTCTGCAATAGAACTCCATCTCTTAGGTCATTATTAATTTCTTGAATTATCTAACCTTGTCACTGTCATTCTCAAAATCAGAATAATCAAATATATAGTATTATTTGCTCTTAACATACTTTTATTGGCATTGGCCATTCGGTTAGGGAACATGCTTAAGGTAGCATGGCCTGCTTTGCTAAGGAGATCTCCTTCTGTATTCCTGCAGAGCCAAGAACTCCAACAGAATCTGTGTTGAACATTGAGCCTGCTGCAAAGAGACTGAAGAGGTATTTATTGAATGCAGTATTGAATAGTCACTAGCTTTAGAATTGTTGTCTAATTTTATTTTCCTGTAATTTGGACAGTACTGTACTGGCCTGATGTCTGACATTTAAAAGGTATTTCAGATGTTCTTGGACAACTCAGAAAATCTTACAATGTTTGCTGCAATTTAAGGGGTTGTAAGGATCCCTCCTGACGGTGACCCAACAAGGGGAATGAAAAATGAGATGCATCTTGTAAGCACGTAACGTAACGGAGTGTGGTCATGTGTTCTCCTGCCTGGGTTCTTGTAAGAAGCAGAGAATTTTTTTCTGTTTTAATATATTTCTCTAATTTTCCTGCCCAAATGCTAAAAGGGACGTGAGCAGGCAGGTATCAGCAGAGAGGAAAAGCTTTGGAATAGGCAGGTTAAGGTGGGTATGGGAGAGGGTAGTTTATTTTGAGGGATGAGAAGGGGAAGGGAGTTAATACTCCTTAGTACTTGAGCCTCTATCCATGAGTGTTGGGTTCTGTATCCCTTCTGAAAAGATCGTACTGCCAGTACCCCTGTATTTGGGGTAGAAATAAACAAAGGCACCCTGTTATCCGCCAGGGAGGCGCAGCCCGCAGGCACGCCGGCCGTAGCRGGCCCATCTTGGCACTCCCTGCTTCTCTGGCTGGTGCACGGAGGGACAGTCAAGGCTGTATTGCCATCTAGCGGGAAGGGCCCGTTACAAAGCTCTTGGTGCCATCTGTGCGGTGCCGCACCTCTCCCAGAACTGCCGCTGTTACGCTTGTGCAGTGGGAGAGGAGGAGGAGGAGGGAGGGAATGAAGATTTCTGGAGGCATCGATTTGAGAGCTCTCCAACATATGTTAATGACTATGAGTCAGGACTCCTGGGTCCTCTTATCTTCCCTGTTAACAATTCACTGTGTGATTTTTGGACAAGTTTCTTCACCTCTTTCTCATCTGTAGATTAGAGATTAATGGCTAGCTTTGGGGAGAATATTCCAGGATTACTTTGATGTTCAGATATTACCTTGATCACGTAAAACATTAAAATGATAAGTATTATGTGATCAGAGACCATTGTGAATTATGGATTCTGTGAATTAGCAAGAAAGTGAATATATTCAATTAAAGCGAAGTTGAGTGCATCTGAGCATTTGCTTTGTTAATCTGTTTGCCAAAGCTAATTTAACTTTAATTACATTAATATTTAGTAGGGTATTAATCAAAGTCCTGTTATATACATTAAAAAAAGAATCAAGTCTGAGGAATGACAGTTCTCACTGCAGCAAGCCTGCTACTAGRAGAATCCTTTCCAAAGCAGCAGTTAGGGTCTGCCAGATTTGCTGTAGGTATTATAGCTGGTATTTAATTAGAATAGATCCTTCATTAGCTCTTTATGAAGTGTTTCAGTTTACTTATTATGATGGATCTCTGAAAAAGATAGTTTACTGTTCTCGTATTGCCCTCCATAGATGAGAATAGGTCTCCCCCATCCACATCACATATTTTTCTTTCTTGCTTCATCCTGTTATTTCACGTTGGCCAGGAATACCAGCCTCCTTCTTCATTTCAGGTTTTTCCCACTCCTGCCTTTTCTCCTATCAGCCATCTGAATGGCTGGAACAACATCCTCATTCCAGGGCAGAAAGCATTCATCATCTTCTAATCCACCTTGAACACCCACTTCTAGCATGGCCTGACAAGTATCCATATAATACCATTTCCTCCTTAGCTCCTGCTTGTGACGGCTTTTGCTCCCCTAGATGYGAGTTTTAGACTGCAAACCCTTGCCCTGGAGTGCTGTCACCATCTGTGTGTGGTATGGTGTTGAGCCTGCTGGCAGCACTTGACAAATAATGTTAATGCCAGCCACTCTTGTTTTCTTCATGTTTGCACTGCCCAAACCCTGCTGCATATTTATAGCTGTGTAACCCAGTTACATTATCACTTATCAATCTGATAAATTATGCGGTGCGTGTGTTTGGATCATTGGATTCAGTACCTGCACAGTCTGCGTTCCTGCCTGCGCAGAATGTGCTGCTCCCTGTTGGCAGAATACCACTAGCTGGTGGGATATAGGGCTGGCCTGAGAGAAGACATTCAAGCTGTGGTGAAGTGTTAGTCCCGATGGAGAAATGGGGGATGGAGAAGGATACTGTAAAGCAGATTTTGTGCCCTCCGCAGGGCAACCATTTATTCTTACCAGTCCTCTCAGGATCTTTTTTCTTCTTAGATCAGATCAGCAGTAACAAAGAAAACAAAGCAAACTCATTTGATATATATCTTGTCCAACCAAACTTCCCACAAAAGCCAAACTGTAGGGACTCTGGAATGAAACATGACTGATACAAATACAGCAGCCAGTTATGATGAAATCCCTGTAAGACATAACTGAGAACCTGGTTGGTTCTGACAGGTCTCTGTTTGTTCCTTTCTTCCAGCTATCCCTCATGCACGGAACAGCCTGGAGTAATGTCCAGGTACTGCAATTTCCCTGCAGGTCACCAAGACAGGAGTGAGCTCTCAGAGGTCTTACTCAGAATATTTCCTGTATGAGCTTATTCTCCCTCATCTCATGCAGGAGAGGGCAGTGATCCAAAGAATGAGTTGTAACCACCTTGGCCAGATTATTTGGCTGCTGTTTCTGAGTCTGTTCTAGAATGCCCACTCTGCATTAGTTTTGTTTATTTATTTATTTCTGCCAAATCCCTGCCTGAAATAACACTTCCAATAGTTTACTGATTTGGGGGGGTTAGTGGAGAGCGTGATGGCTTAGACCCCAGCCTGTGTATTGGTGTGTCTTTGAATCTCTTGGTCTGTGACATGGCAAATAAGATTATTCTCTTGATATCCTTGAAGTGTGACAGAAGAGTCTACATTAGAGGATGCAACAGGCAGCAAGGAAGCAGGAGAGTCGAGCACACAAGTCCAAGCTGATGGTGAGTTGTTGGGCATCATGGCAGTAGATGTTTGTGGTTTTAGGGCACTCCTTTCTGAAACTGCACTTAACACTCAGCATCTGTAGGTCCCATGAGTGTCTTCAGAAATGTCCTCCTCCAACCATACAGGATGGAGGAAGGAGGAGAAAATCTAGGACACATATCCAAACATAGTGCCCTAAAAGCTGTTGTTGTAGCCTACCAAATGCAAGTGATAGGAAGAGTTTCCCTCTTTGATAAGGATTCTTTGGAGAAAGGCTTATAGGCTGGGCTTATGGCCAGACAGCACTGTGAGCAACAATCCCCGACTTCCTTCACCTGCTGCTTTGTTTTTTTTCTGTTGTTTTGTTTTAAGGCAGCTAAAAGGATTCTGTGTTTCTAGGTACAGACCGTGTGAAGGAGTACACAGTTGAAGACCTCTCTAAAGAGAGGAAATTCTCTGAGGAACCAAAGGTCCCCGAGGTGGGTAGGCACCACTCCATGCAGACTGGTAGGGACAGAACGTACAGCCTCCCCCTCCATTGCAGAGATCCCTGTTGACACTGGGAATCAGATAGCACCCACATCTGGAGCTGTCTCTCCTGCTGTAAGCTGTTGTCCATGGCAATAGGGCATAGTGTGTCTGCTGTTCATGCACAGTTTGCTCTGACTTACTGCTTTTGTACCTCCGTTAGCCTGTACCCTACCTGCCTCTGCCTGTTTGTGGAAACTGGTGTTGGCTGAGACTTAAGTACTCATCTGGAAAGACAGAAAGCTGAAGCAAAAGAGCCACTGAAAAATATATGTATTAAAGGCCATTAGCTAAATACATCTTCTCTGTCACTGAAGAGCAGAGGTAAAAAATTCAGGTGATGGTAAAGATGCAGCTGCTGTGGGACTTGCCATCACAGCAGGCATGAGCAGACAGTGAGACTCTGCTTCTGAAAGGCATTTGGGAAGAATGAGACAGGTGAAGTCGGTGACCTGAGAGCCTTTTATACCAAATACCTTTCCCATGCAATAGACATTACCCTGGGTCCTTAAGTTGTGTAAATTATGAGAACGGACAAAGATTTAACCCTTTTTCTGAATCAGACTTGATGGTCTTCCATAACTGGATATATTTGTGTCTTAGTGATGTGTTCCTTCAAATCTGTCACCTTGCCCTTGTTTGATCGGTTCCATCTTCCATTGGGTGTGGTGCTGAATTGCCTTGAATTCCACAGTGGAGAAGCATGAGCTGATAGTGTCTCGTACCAAGATACTGTTGCTCYGGTCTCCAGAGATGGGATAATACAGTGTCTGCAGAGGCTATAGCAACAACTGCCTGTACTAACAAGCCTGGTACTAATGACCTGGGCATTGCTGATCTAGCAGTGCTGGGAGAAGGAGTGTGTATGAGAGTCTTTTTGATCAGCCTCCTGTGCATTCAAGCATAAATGCATTTTCTTAAGGGGTAGGGAGCATAGGTTGCATTTAAAAAGCAGGTATAATCTTTAATTTTTCCTACAAAGGGATTGGACTCAGTCTTGACTTCTTTTTTTGGCAGGTGTTGAGCTCTGGAGGTTCACTGAAAGTGACTATCCAGCAGAGCAGTGAGAGCAGAGCTATCAGTACAACGGCTCTGAAACCAGGGCACTGGACCTGCGAGGTGGGCGCAGCTGATCCTAGCTCTGAATCAGTCCTTAAATTCTACTGTTACATCTGCAAGACTGACTGCTGCAGTCAGCAGGTATAAATCAACGGGTCTGATGGGGATGGGATGGACAAGGGAAGGAACTGGATGGCCAGCTGCCATGGGGAAGGGATGCAGCAGGAGACTTGTTAGCAAGGGCTCATGCTTTAGGAACAAGGAGCATAAAAAAAAGCTGACAAGCAGGCAGATAAAAACCTGTTTTAAGGAGCTGGCAAGCAACGTGCTAGAGAACCAGTGTGGGCGGATCCACAGGCAGCCATGCTCTTAAGCTTTTATACCATTTCATTGTTGTACATCAGTCAAGAGAATGGAAAGCATAGCTCATACCTGATATTTTCTGCATTTTGAATTCATCTAAGTGACTTTCTCCTAACTTACCTCTCAGAATTTCCAATCCCACATGGCTGGGATTCAGCACCAGCAGCGACTTGGGGAGATTCAGCACATGAGCAATGTTTGTTTTGTCTCACTGCTGCCCATGGTGAAGGAGCGAAAAATGCTGGCAGAGAAAGATGGGTAGGTGTTGGTGTTTTCTAGAAAACAAAATCTGAACATGGACCTACATAGGTTGCAAAATTCCTCACTGGACCAGTGTTACGGGTGATAAAGTGCAAAATCCCTCTGGTTTCTTGGGCTTTAATCTTTCAGGCAAATTTCTTACTGCTGAAGGACACCAGTGTTGACTTTGACCTGCTGTGTAGTTTTTCATACAGTAGATCAGCTTGGAGATTTGTTTTAACTGGTGCCTTTCTGTCAACATGAGTTACACCAACCTGTATGAGGGGCAGGGAAGGGGAGAAGATAAGTACCAGTCTGTAAAGATAGGTATGTTTGGGAGAATAATGCTGAGAACAGATTGCAGGCTGCMGTATTCCTTGGAGAATGTAAAAAGGTGTGACTTAGCTATCTCTGTTCTCACTTCAGAGAGACCCAGCAGCGATGGTGTAACACTTGTCAGATACACTTCACAGGGGATCTAATCAAACATCGCAGGACCCAGGAACACAAGGTAACAAACATAGCATGGATTTCTTCTTTGCCCTGACCTTTCATGGAGATTGAGTGGAAGTGTCTAGTATCTCCTGCTCCACAAGCAGCAAGGGAAAGATGACTGGAGAGGAGAGATGCACGGAAAGTTCTGCCTGTAATATCCTCACTGCCGGAGGGCACTGCCRTATTACCCGCTGCCTCTGAACACTGGTGTTGGTTGAACCGCCAGGTGTCATACTAAATTAGTATGGCCTGAAGCACCTCTGGGTTGTGGTTTTATTTTGATTTTTCTGAATAAATATGGTCTGTCATCTTCTTGTATGCACAGATACTTACCTAATCAGTTATAATTGAATAGAGGAATATTTGGTGGGCAGCCTGTAAATATTCAAGCTAAAACTTGGGCAGGACACCGTAGTTACTGGTTCCTAGGGGACAAGAGCAAGAACATGTTTTATAAACCACATTTGTTTTGCTCTGCACATATATCTGCCAAAGAGATGGAGAATGTGAGCTAGGGATCCCTTTCTGCTGTAAAGACGACTCATTTTTGTGGTCTCCCTGTTCTAGGAAGGGCTGTGACTTTGTTTCAGTGAAGATTTATCTGCATTTCTCCCAAAGTGGTGCCTCTTGTGACTTACTGGATCTTCTCGTCCCTCTTTCCTCAGTTGGCCAAACGCTCACTCCGTCCTTTTTGCACTGTCTGCAGCCGCCACTTCAAGACCCCTCGCAAGTTTGTGGAGCATATGAAGTCCCCTGAGCACAAACAGAAAGCCAAAGAGGTAATACTACCTGAGGAGAGAGCTGTGCAGCATTGGAGGCAGCTATGTTGCAGAGCATGTTAACTTTCAGCTTCCCTGACTATTACACAGATGACGAGGAAGGCATGCAGTTCTTCCAGCCCTGTTTTTCTTCTCATCTTTGTCTGGACTTCCATTATCAGAACTTAAAGAAATGAAGGAAAAAAGGGCAAAGTTTGGATGTGTCTAGAAGCAAGATAGCTTTGTCCCTCTCTTGCAGTCTCATCTAGTCATCAAATGCAGTTTGTTCAGCGTCTGGTGTCTTCCTTGGTCAGGTGGAGTGTGCAAAGTTGGTCTGATCTTTCTGTTCTGTACCTAACAGGTGAGGCTGGGAGAGAAGGAGCTGGGCAGCCCAGAAGATTCAGAGGAGTTGATCACAGTGGATGCTGTTGGCTGTTTTGAAGATGATGAGGAGGAGGAGGAGGAGGAAGAGGGAGCTGGTGAGGAGGAAGACCTTGATGTAGTGCTGATAGAGAATGAGGATTCTGCTGCCAAGCAGGTATGCCATGACAAAGGAGAAAGTCTGATCTGAGAATCTGCTGTGGGCTCTTGCGACTTAGTTGGTCTTGGCTGACTGAGCTCAGGATTTCAAGTGTCCAGTCAACTCTGCACCCTGCAGCAGGAGGATGAGGGCTCTGGGGTTCTTCTAGAGCACAGGACAGTGCAAAAGAGAATCATACACTACTCGTGGGATGGAGGAGGGTTTTTCTGTGGGGTTTCTACTGGTGTTTTCAAATGTTACATTGCTGCTGAAGAGCAGAAGCAACTTGTTTTTTCGAGAGGACTGATTTCTGACAAAGATGTCATAGTCTCTTGGAGTAGCCCAGCAGCAGCTTAGTCCCCTAGCATACATATGTGTGGAGATTTATCTTGACAAGTATTGTTTTCGCAGTAGAGAACAGTTATCAAGAGGAGGTACATGGCTAAGGTGCTTCACGGTTGGAGTGCTGGGGGCATTTTTAACCCTTGTAATGAAGTGGTCTCCTGTCACTGAATTTTTTTTTTATTTGGCCCTAACCAGATGCTGTGTAACTCCTTCTCGGTACCTGAATTCTCTGTTTTGCTCCCAGGCTTACCAGTAAAAAAACTAAAGGCTCAGGAAGGGAATTGGTATAGGTGCACTAGGCACTAACATTCTTTTGCTTTCCAGACTGGGCTGAAAGAAGTGACTTTGGAGGATTATGAAGGAAGCGAGAAGTACTGTCCAGACACAGCCTATGGTAAGCAAGCACAGTTAAGCACTAAGGCCCACAGAGCCTTCTTCTGGTCATGTACCACAGCTATAAGAGAGAATGGTATCTACCTACTGCTGTAATGAGTTCTTGGGCCATAGTGCTTCAGCATCTGCATCAGACTGGTGCAGGTCACTGCTGCCTGGAGAAAGGGCCAAACATTGCTCTCTTACTCAGTGATAAACTGATGTGATTGATAAAGGATGTGATTGATGTTTGTCAGCTACCTTTTGCCTTTTAGGAAGAAAGGGTGAGAGCCAGTTATTTTAGCAAGGTAGGGAACAGAACAAGTAAGGCAGGAGAAGTACTGAAGAAAGTAGGTAGCAAATAAAGGATGCTCTGGAAAGAGGATGGAGCCTGAGAGCATGTTGATCAGAACATTTTCCAGCAGAAATGCAGCATATATAGAGATACTGAGCAGTACTGACAGTATCGAGCTCTCTGCCAGAGCCCAAACTSTGCATGTTTCCTCTGCTTCAGAACCCCCACGCTCTACCTAGTGGCTGTTCAGAGACGTTTCTGGACTGGTGGGCAGTGTTGCCTCCAGATGGCTGTCTCCAGTCCCCACCATGTAAGCAGCTCTGACTTCAAACCTCTAATGGCCACTCATGTTGTGAGGAGGGCAGCTCTGCAGAGGCTGTTTGGTGCCCAAGGAGAGCTCTGTTTACACCAATTTTCCACATCGCTGTAACCTTCCACTATCATGTGGCAGATGGAATAATGATTCATGCTGTGAATGTTCTCTGCGTGTTCCTCTTGCGCGCCTGCTGTCTTCTGCTTGGTTTGATCCCATTACATTAGATCACATGTTCTCTGTAGTTTTCCATTGTATTCTTTTTTCTTTTTTTTCTGTTTTTTTTTTTTTTTTCTTAATGCTCTGTGTAATTTCTTTGCTCTGGTAGCCAGATTTCTCTCTGAATATCAACCACACAGCCATTCCGTGGTAAGATGAGATATTCAGCAAGTCATCTTGCAAATCCCTGATTAACAGAAGCAAAGCTTTCCATTTTTATTCCCCTCCACACCTCTAATTTYCCTTTTAACATGCTTTCATTATTTTGAGTTCCATTCAATGTGATCTGTGATTTCCCTTCCCCTCCCGTTTCGCAGGCCTGGATTTTCTGGTCCCCGTCGCAGGTTACCTCTGCAGGCTGTGTCACAAATTCTACCATAGCGACTCTGCTGCCCGGCTCGCACACTGCAAGTCCCTGATGCATTTTGAGAACTTTCAGGTTAGACCCTTTGGCGATTGCATGGCCTGGCATTTGTTACCCCTGTGCGTGTCTCTTCATTGACTCCTCCACGTTAGCTGTCTTGTCTTCAGTTCATTTCCATCATCCTTGATGTCCATCATGCCACAGCTTTCCCTGATGTGCTCTGTGCTTGTCTCCATCACCCCTGTAGATTGAAAACCAATCCAATCCTGCTTCCCAGCTACTGCTACTGTCATCTTGTTGCCCATTTCTAGCTGGAAATCTTTCTCAGAGTGTCTGCTCTGTTTGCTGAGCCTGTGGAGTCTCTCATTCAAGTCTAGGCATCTTCTTTTCTCTGTTAGACAGATTACAGGTGGGTCAAAATGGGGAAAGAGCTAGACAGAAAGAGGCTGTTCAAGAAAGCTGGTACACACACATCTTTTTCATGTGATGCTACAGTGACTGCAGGAACAGCTCCTTTAACCAGAATTGCAGGTGTGATTCATCCATTAAGGGGCCAGGTAATATCAGATATACATTTTAAAAATCTGGAAATTAACATTACAGCACTATTTAGATGRTGGAAACTACAAGCCAAGTGCTGGTGAGAGTCCATTTGGGCCCCAAGGTTCAGCCTGCAGCAGGAAGTCCGTCAGTCTGTCTGCTACCTTTCCTGGATACTCCTTAGCACAAAGCTTGGCCAGCTGATGCTGTTCCTTTGCTTTACTGGCTCCACCTGAAGAAGCAGTAATGCCCCTATTGCACCTTGCTGCTTTCCTATCTAGGAACGTTCCCTACGGGGCTGGCCTGCAGTCTGCCTCCATCGTTCTGTCCTTGTTGACTTGCAGTGGGTGAGGGGCTGGATTAGTGCCTCGTGGTGGGTATGCAGGACTTGTACTGTCTCTGCTCCCTCCCTTTGACCACTGCCTGGGCCCTGCCTGTGCAGGAGAGTGGTATTTCCTGACCCTGGTGAGGAGGGAGGTTCCCACTGTCACCTTGTCTTCTGCCTGCACCCAAAACCTGCCCCAACAAAAGCTGTTGTGCTTCCCTGCCACAGATACATTCAGTCTTTGTTATATCGTAGTGTTTTCCTGCTAGTCTTCAGACAGGTTAGCTGTTCCCAGTCTGCTGTTGCTGCCTACAGCAAAGGCTGGGGTAGGGAGTGCTGCAGAAACCAGCACTTAGAGCTGGAGATTTGGAATGGCAAGTAGCTGGAGAAGACTACAGCTGTTCCTTCAGGGTTGCTCATCCTCTCCCACTCCTGCTAGTCACTTCTGGAATGAAACTTTCCTGCCCTATTTTAGAGCAGCTTGGTGTGAAACTGCAGCATGTGTATGCCTCCCTCCTGGCCCATTTAGAGCTGAAATCAGGCACCCTTCAAATGCATGTTGTAGTGACCTGGAAGGACAAGAGTCCAACCCTAAGTATCTCCAGACAGATAACTATTCATCTTGGCTGCCTGGAGGCCTTGGGGTTGTCATAGTCTGAGTTAAATCCCTTCCAGTTTCTGAAGTTAAAAGAAATTTTTCTCATCAGATTAGCTCAGCGAAGGGTTTTGAAACAAGAATTGCCTGCTGGTGAGGCAGTTCACAGCCTCACTCTGAAAACAAACCAGCATGCTTGCGCCTGGCTGAAGTTGGGTGCGAAGTTATGACTCAACTGATCTAGCGCCAGTGCGTAATGGTATCCAGCCTCTTACTCTACCCTAAGCACTAGGGAACAGAAGCTGTGTGTTATTTTCCTCCCCCTTCTGAAACCAACCTATAGCAGTTCTGGGAAATTTTTAAAAGTGAAACTGATTGAATGTTGCAAACAAACAGTAGCCATGGCCCTGACCGTACTCTTATTACATACGATACTTCTGGGTAGTTAGAAGTGAGGAATATAATACCCTGCCCCTGAAAAGCATCCTATTACTTGAGGACAGGGAAAGAAAAGCCAGCAGTGATAAACTGAATTAAAATGTAAAGCTGGCTGTCTGAAGCACCTTAATTCCACACTGTGGACTGCAGTAATACTGCTTAGACTGTGGTGAAAGACAGTACACTCAAAATAGTTTCTTTAAATTGTTGGGTCTAATGCTAGTGCCAATTCAAGGGACCTCTTAGCAGAAAGCTGAAAGTGAGTTAATGGTGAAGGGAACTGCCGTGGAAGAGAAGAAGCCTTGTTTCGTTCCCTTAGTTCAAAATCTGTCTGGGACTTGAAGACCAGCTTCTTCCTGCATGTCAGATACTATACAGAGCTACTGCTTTTCTGCAGTCCGGTCCAGAGCGAGTGGCCATGTTTATCTCTTTACAGACCTCTGCTGGTTCACCATGGTAGCTAGTGTAAACGAGTCATTTTATTGATAATATGCTTAACTGCATTCTAGAGAAAATCTCAGTACCTTGTAGCACGAAGATATTCTCGATATCTTAGTATTCCTGTCAACAGCTTCCCTGAAGGGCTCTCTGATCCTGGTGCGCAGAATGAAAAATCTTAAGCTTTCAACTTAAATCTTGCTGTGGTGGTTAAACATTAAATCACTCCTCTCTAGCTAAGGACAGCCCATAGCCTCATGTGTCCAGGGTACATGTCCAGAGCTGAATCCTGGCAGTAGCTGGAGCAAGAGCTCTCATTTTTAYTGTTATATCTACGAAGTCCCTGATTGAGATGAACAGTTGTCAAAACATGATTTTGTCTCAGGAGCCACATGTCATGCACTTGCTCAGCATTAAGTAATGCAAGAGGGAGTTAAATTTTTAATTAATATCATCACTTTTCCTCACAGGAGCTAACCCTTCTCTGCTTGAAAGGCTCAGCAGCCAGGCCAGGAGAGCTGCCGAGACAGTATGCACCCCTGCAGATTCTAGCTGTCACTCACTGCTGTCTTTGTACAGGTTTTCCTGGACCAGCTGCTGCTTGCTGCAGTGACAGTAACTGGCCTGGGCTCATCTCTCACAGTGGTTTGTTTATGTTTGCAGAGATACAAGGCAGCAAGGCATCGTGCCACAGCTGCCTATCCCGAGGCTCCTTTGCATTCCCAGGGCTCCAGCTCCCAATTGCTGGGTGATCAAAACCAACCTCCTACTACAGCTGTCAATATTGGCAAGAAGATGAATGCTGATCATGGGATAGGCAAGGAAGGTACGGAGCTGTCGGCAGTACAAGAAGCAGCTTCACGGCCTCCAGAGGGTAAGGATGAGCTGGCCACCTCTGTAGCAGAGGACAAAAGCCTAGCCAGCGAGACTGACGACACGTGTGGAGTCACGGTCGTAGAAGAAGGAAATCTACAGGAGGAGAACAAATCCACTACCACTAGTGCCGATTGCTTGCTCCTTGAAGAGAGCAGCACCGCAGGGGAGTTGTTGGGACACACTGGGTGTAAGGAGGAAGAAGGCAATGGAGCCAGGCAAAGCGAAGGCACAGACAACTGCCAGGATCCAGGGAGCGGAGGGGGTTTAGAACGGAATGAGCCAGCAAACACGGGCCAGGAGGAAGTGGCTGAGCCTTCCTCCCTCGCCAAAGGTGAGGCAGCCAGTCTTACCTCTGCTGGGTGCAGGCGCTCTACTAGGCGCAAACCCAGATAGAATGGCCTTAAAGGGAGAGCCCTTTACACATGATATTTGCTGGAAATGTTTATTTTCGGAGTCTTTTAATAGAGCAAAAACCTTCAACTTTACTGCTGTTTTTATTTTAAGAATAAAATAAGCCTGGCTTTAGCGTGTCTAATACAGGATGGTGTTGATTATTATTGTACAGTTGGGATACAGTAGTTCTGTGGAAAGACTGAGGCTTGGGTTGCTGAACCTGAAAGAAGGTGATCTGATCTTCACAGAGACAAGGTTCAGGAATTGGATGTAGTCTGATTACCCCCCCCCCCCCCCAAGAATCCTCTGTAGCTCCTCTCTGTTTCCTTTCCAGGCAGAAGGGTAGTTCATCTCTTGTAGATTGTATGTCCAGTTCTCAGACCAGTTCTCTTTCAAGGATGCACACTCCTGGACCAGGACTGTGTCCTGAGCTAGGCAAGGATGTGTATCTTGGTCGTCTGTTAATAGTACAAGATTTAAAACAGTCTGTTTTCATATCAGAGACTTTCGGAACAAATTTGGTTTCAAACTTTTTAATAAAACAGATTTTTTTTATAAATAACTTCCCCCAAAACTCCTTTAACTGTACAAAAGTAGAACAATGTAATAAGACTCCACCATGTTGGCCCCAGGCCATCCTGCCAAGTTCACAAGGTTTCGGACCACAGAGCTCATGCATGCTCCTGTCAAAATGTACAGGGAGGATGCTGTTCACAGCCCAGGGCAGGCAGGCCCATCTCCTTTCTCTATACAGCTGTCGTGGCGGTGGGAGCTAACCAGTCTGCTATGCCTCTCTCTAAGGCCTGAGACCTTAATGGCAGCTTAAGGAGGTAGGCAACTGCCAATTATGACAGTCAAAAACATCACACCGGTGGCTTTTCTCATCTACTTGGAAGGGGATAGAAAAGCCTGGTCTAAGACATCTGCCAGTATTTCTTACATCACAACTAATGTGAGTATTGCAGAACATAGAGGTGAATGGCAGGACACAACCACAGGAAGGGACACATAACAGGCAGGAGGTACTCTTCTATTCAAGTTTTACATTAAACCAGCAACCAGTAAACGTCCCCTTAGCGATACTAACTGACAGTTTGTGGCCAGTCAACTAGATAGCAGGCTCTGATCCCTGCACGTCATCTTCCATGTTCTGCTGCTCGCTTTGCTGCTGGAACTCCAGGCGGGTCTGGCGGTTGGACTCCAGCAGTTCTTTCAAGCAGGCATGTAGATAATCATTCTTCTCCTCCAGGTGATCCAAGCAAGAGTTGATCTGGTCTAGCATGGAGTTTATTGCTGCGTATTCTAAAGGGAAGGGAAAATGAGAGACTGAACAATGTAAGTACTATTACTGCAGTCAGTTAAGGCAGCAAGAGCTCTTGCAAAACATGCCTACAGCATTTTGGCCATGCCTTACCTGCCACAGGTTGGGTGAAGTAACATGCAACTGAATCCTGCCTGTATTGTGTTCACTAATCAAATGAGACCAATGGGAAAGTAGGACTGGTAACAAGATCTGAGGCAAATAACCTGTGCGCAGTGAAATGCGTTCTGGGCACATCTGACAGCCTTTGATCTCTTACATAAATAGCTGATCCCAGGCTGACGGCTAGTGTGCAGGGATCCGCACTGCAACAGAACTAAATAAATCCCAAGGACAAGTTAGCCTTTTTAGCAGCCTTAGGCATCATCTTTYCCGATGAGGATGCAAACATTTTGGCAGCATATCAGAGAGTTTACATTCTGTAAATTACTTGTTTAAGGCTTCCAGGCTGAGATGTGTCTCATGAGGGCCTGGTTTGGATCAGACAGCCAAAACAGGAGAGCCATTACTGTGGCAGAAGGTGGGATGAGACCTAAAGATGCCAAGTAGCCACACCAGTTTGCAAAGTGAAATAACTGTGGAACACCAAGTCCGACCACAGCATTTTCATACACCATTAAGACTTTGGGTATTTCAGGTTAAAACCAGAAGAAATACCTTCAAAATGATCCTGTTAGATTTATGCAACCTAACAGACAAATCCAATAGTGAAACTGAAGTTGGTTCCCTAGTTACAGCTTCTTATTTAAAGCGCTTGTTTCAAGTACAGAATTGTTGGCCTCAATACAACGGCATTTCACAGCAATGTGTATTAGTACTGTTAATCAGATGAAGGTAGCTGTGTTGTTGTGATGAAACACTTGCTTTTGGATTGCTCCAAGCAATAGTCATGCAATCTTGGAGAAAAACAAAAAGCTACACTGGAAAACCAGACAAGATAAACCTCTGCTGACAAGTTACTTAGGAACTGGAAATCTGGCATGAGCTGAAGCCCCAGGGGTTACAGGAGAGCTTGGGCAGAACCAGGCCCATATTCCCTTCTGAAGAAGCATGGGCTGAGCAAGCGCGGGAGGCAGGCATCGGGCTGTGTGATCGACGGGCTGAGATCTGTGCAGATTGTGGGCTGCAGGAGAGGAAAAGGGGTCTGCGTGAGTGGGACAAGCCCCCACCTTGCCAGCTGGGGCTGGCCGTTCTCCATAGACTCCTCTGAGCAGCTGGGAGAGCATTAGAGCCAAGTGTAACGCGCACGCGGTGCCTGGCTGGAACGGTGCTATGAGCTAATGGAGAACACGGAGAAAATTAGGAGGAGGAACGGCTCCGAGCACCCTTCTAGTGAGCTCCGAGGGGTGAGGGTTGAGCCATGCTGAAAGCCCCTGAGCTCATGAGCCCAGCTTTGCCCCTCTTGGCTGCTGAGCCCTGATGCCCTTGTGGGCTAAGTGCCCAGAGGCCCCCGCGCACACCAGACCCTTATGAATAAAGTCAATTACTTTTAAGTTACCATTTTCTAACCGGTGTCACACCAAGCCCATACACACTGACTCAAGAGGACAGATGTTGAGGTAGGTAAGGGGACCAGGCAGGATTTTACTGGGCATGATTTGCCTGTGGTGAATAATCACTAGTCTGTGCAGCCGTGCTGCTTCCAAAAGGCAGATCTTCCCAAGGGTGAAGGAACCAACCCTGGGAACAGGTCAAGAAGCAGAGCAGAGTTGAGTGGTAGAGCTGGATGCTCTTTGAGAGAAGTTACTTCCACAGTTTGCAGTATAACTATTTTAAAAAGAACTGTGAATACTTAAGTATGTCATTTGCATTACTAATAGCTGAGGATGAATTTAATTGTAAAAGAATTTTCCTCCTTTTCTTATGCTACTTTGATGGAGCCATTCAGAGCAGTGCTGCAGCCTTTAATTGCTTGGAGAAGTGCATATGTGGCACTTAAGCATGTTTATAAGAGAAAATTTTGGCCTTGCAGGTATATGCAGAGGTGGTATTATGAACAAGAGCACAGCTGATGTCCTTCCACTTAAAAACCAATCTCACAAACACATTCTTTCCAAAAAAGTGGCAGTCATCAATATTTTGTATATGATACCAGAATGCCCAGGAGTTACAGCACTCTTTTCTTTAATAAAGTATTTGCTCTAGGTGTGATGCAGCACGTTCCAGTTAAATCATGAGAGGATCTCAAGCAGATATGATGACTACTTCTGACAAGAAAATAACGTTATTCATCAACTTGGTCAAGAAGTCTGTAATCAGAAGCAGAAGCCTAATTGTTTTGGTGCCCAATGCTCAAAAAAAGGCTATAAAAATTGTGCAGCTTTGGGAAGTGGAAAATTGTTAACAATTTTAAAATAAGCTGTAAAAACAGTTAATTTGATTGTTTTCTGCTAGTTGCAAGCTTGATGTATTCTTGTGGACACTTAACTGATGTTCACCAGGAGTGTGGCAATCACGTTTTAACTTTTCTGCATTCTTATGGTAACAGTTGCCATGAAATAAGGTTTCCTGTTGGAGATCAAAGAAGTGATCTTGAGTTTTCCCTCAACTAAACCAGGAAATATCTACAGATCATTACAACTAGATAATGCGCACAAAACCTCAGCTAATTACAAACAGAACAGCCTAATGCGGAGACTTGATGTAAATTGGATTTAGTGACTGTCTCCATCGCATCGACTGCATCTCTTAGTTCTTTGAAAAGTTTGAAACACAAATCACTGTCGGATGATGCGGTGCCGTGACCGCTCCTGGGGTACCGCAGCAACAGAAATGCTCCTTCTGTCACTGCGGGACGATCACCCAGAAGAGCGAGATTCACCTGCGCAGCAGGTCTGTGCTTGCTGGAAACTCGATGATCTTTTGAGAAATGGAAAGCAAATCTCCACTCTTCCCCACTTTCAAGAAGAGAGTAGCTATGTGCTTACTCTTCCTAAAATTTCCGATGTTAAGAATGACCCATACGTACCCATTTGAGCTCTGGTGTTTTCTCATTTCCTCCAGGCATTTTTTGTCTAACTGGGCAGGACAGTATCAAAAATTTCATACCTAGGCATTGCAGAAATGACTGAAAGTGGAATTTGCCAAGCTGATTGCATCAGACACGGTTTTTCCGCCCATGACTACTTCATCCAGATCTGCCCATGTGATCTTTCCTGCGGGTTCAAAATCGGAACATCCTTTTTCCTTGGTCATCATGGCTTGTACGCTAACAAAAGCGCTGAATAATCTTCTTTTTACAGGAAAAACAAAACAAAACAAAACAAAGCAACATGCAAGAGCTGCCGTGCTGCGCTGGGGGGGAAGGAATCCTCTCCTCCGCCTTCACGCGTGTAACTGCCGAGGTCGTCAGGCGAGTGCTGGGAAGTGCTAGGTCTGGTTTCGAAAAAAAAACCCTAAGAAACGGAGCTCACGGACAAGCGTGAATCCCCAAGGCAGTAGGGACTTGCAGCAAGAAATCTAGGAAAAGGCGTAGCCTGCGGTCAGTGCAAACACCACCACGAGGCGCGGTGGGGACGGGAGACGCGGCCTCCCCGGGAGCAAAGCCAGGCCGGGCGGCCCGACCCCGGCCCGGCCAGACACCGCGGCCCTCACGCACCTGCCTCCCCGAAGCTGTCCCCATCGTCGTCCCCGTCGTCGTCCCGCCCGGCGGCGCCCGCCGCCACGTGCGGCTCCCCGTTAGGCCCCGACATGGCGCTGCAAGGCCGGGACAGCGCGACGGAACGCCCGCGGACCGCGTTGGAATGCGYTGGATCGCGCCGCCGCCGCGCTGGAACGTCGGGACCGCCCGTCGGAACGCGTTGGAATGTCCCGACACCGCGTTGGAACGTCGGGGGCGGGGCGCCCGCTGAGCGCGGCGGAACGCCGCAGCGCTGGCCAATGGGAGAGCTCCGCGCCGCCGCTCGTCACGCAGCCCGGCCGCCCCGCGCCGGGGTAAAGCCTGTGGTTAGGGTCAGGGCGCGCGGCGGGCGGCCCGCGGGCGGGAGGGGAGGGGCGCAGCCCCGCAGCCGCCGTTTCCGCGGTGTTTTCCCCAAAAACGAAGCTGTCTCCTGGCTCACCCTGCCCGGCCACGGCGGATGCCCAGCACAGCGGGGGCACCACCGGTGCTCATCCCCCGAGATGACTTTTACTGCCCACGCAGCGGGGGCTCCCCCTGCTCGGCCCCTCCCCCTTCCCTGTGAGGAGGCGCGAAGCCGTTGGCCCGCGGGAGGCGGGTCGGGCCCGCCGGGCGCCGTGAGCCGCCCCGAGGTCACATTCAAATCTCTTCCTCGAGAGAATACGCGCAATTTACTTTGCCTTTCCTTATCATTGGCCCACCCTGGGGGTATCTGATCGCTGCATGATTTTTTCGTCCTCGGGGAGCTGTCTCCGGGATGAAAATAACTTGCAATTAGAGCGCTCAGTTGAGCGGTGCTTCTGAGGTGAACCTGCTTTGAGGGCTCCATAATTAAGTGGGTATTGGGGGCGACGAAGAAAGGAAAGGTCATGTCCTGATTTAACGTTGCAGCCAGCTCTTGTGTCTTTAGCGGAACCCAGCTGCGCGCTGCTGAGCTGGACCCCGCGTTATGCCCTAAGTAGGGGAAGTGAACATTAACATCGGGACGATTATGCGTCTAACCGTTGGCTTTGTCACCAGAGAAGCTCCCTACAGCGAAGTGCCCCGCGCGTGTGGATTTTACAGCGCTTCACAAGGGAGAGATTTTGCTGTATTGATTTGCCGAGCACAAAACCGCTGCCGCCATTTTGGGGGCCGGGGGGGGTGCACCCCTCCCCTCCCCGCGGCGGCGCGGTCCCTTTAAGGCCCCCCCCCCCCGACGCGCCCGCCCGCGCCGCGCCGTGCCGGGAAGATGGCTGCCGCCGCCGGCAGAGCCTGGCGGGCTGTGGCGCTGCTGCCGCCCTGGCGGCTGCGGGC